>NW_024342467.1:11036376-11120427 GCF_902729225.1 Pteropus medius | reverse complement strand
CCTGAGCCAGGTGCTCCAGATGTGTCCCTTGTATGGGTTGTGTGTACCCTCCTGTTGTAGTTGAGCCTTGGTTGCTGTTTGCACATCAATGGGAGAGATTCTCCCTCGGGCTCACTGGTTGTGTGAACTGACAGTTGACTACAGTGGAGGATCTGTTGTGCAGAAGTTGACCCTACAGAGCAGGATTCCTTTAGCAGGGCTCTGAGGCCTGCCAAATCTTCCCTCTGGGTGTGTCCTCCTTGGATGTGGCCCCGGGTGGTGCTCCAGCTTCTTCAAAAGCTGGTTACTGGGTTGCTGTCCCCAGGGCCTCCTGGGAAGGGTCCTGCTGCAGGCCAAGTTCAGCTACAGCCTATGTTCTGCTCTGGGTTACCTAGTATGAACCACCAAGTAATCCATAGATGGCTGTCCTCAGAGCCGGTCTTGGATGTGCCTTGAGAGGTGAAACCATGAACTGAGGTCACTGCTGCTAGTGCCGGGCTTAGGACTGTTCAGTAAGAGGTATGGGGTACGTGGAAGCCAGATGCTGCTTGTTTGGGGTTTGTGAATCTTTGAGAGATTTTAGGAATGTTTGCAGCATGAACCAAGACAGGTTGCTTGTATGGAAAAGCCATTGGAAGTGGCTTCGGTGGGCCCGCAAATTGGGTGGGGCATGGTCTGAGATTACCAGGGTGGGGGAACCAGTGTTAGCCAGGTTGATAGAGATTCAAATATGGCAGTCGCCTGTATCTGCATGCTGGGAGTGGGGAGGACTCAACAAACAAACAATGGATTCTACCAGCACTTTTGTGTGGGAGAAAGATGCCCCTTTAGATCTTTCCTGCAAGCCAGATAATTCAGTTTCCCCCTGTCTGTCCTTGGTGCCTTTCAAGCTGCTGCCCCAGTGCTGAAGCTCAAAGAGAGTAAGTTGGTCTGTGAGTAAGTCTGTGCGTGGGCCCTTTAGGAGAAATGCCTGTCACTCAGCCACAATCTCTGTTGGTTTTCATAGCCAGAACTTGTGGGGACTTCTCTTCCCAGCACTGGAACCCTGGACTGGGGAGCCTTCACATTTCCAGGGGTGCCTCCGCAGCCGAGATATTCCTCCTGATTTTTAACTGCCACATGTGGGTGTGGGACCAGCCCATTTTGCTCTCTGCTCCTACTACCAGTCTCAAGGTGGCTTCTTCTCTGTGTCCTTTGTTGTAGGAACTCTGTTTAGCTCTTAGACTTCAGGTGATTCTCAATGATGGTTGTTCTGTAGTTTGGTTGTAATTTTGATGTGTCATGAGAGGAGACAGGCAGAGCTTTACTTACTCCACCATCTTGACTGGAAATTTTTTTTTTGTTGTTTTAACTTTTAAGAGGCAAAGTAACAGAATAAAATCAAGCTGACCTGATTCCATCCTGATTCCACTTCTTACTGGTTGTGTAATGCTAAGTGTGTTCTTACCTCTCTTAACATGAGTTTCCTCAGCTATAAAATGGAGATGATAATACATGTCTTGCAGGACTGTTGTGGGAATTAGAGCACCTAGTATGGTGTTTGGCACATAATAGGTAATCGAAAGGAATGTGTGTTATTGTCATTATTATTTCTTTGTTAACTTCAAAAAGATATTTCTTGGAGGAGTGAAAACTTATTTCTTATGTTTCCTACATATCTCTTTCTTCTCACTTTTTACCTAGACCTAATAAAAAAGAGCTTCAAACACAAGAAGAAGCCAGAAGAACGAGTGTCTGCTCTGAACTCTTAATTGAGTAATTCAATTGCCAAGCACTATTTTTTTCTTTCATATCTCAAATTTGAGGTTTTTTGGGTGGCTAGACTACCTTGATTTTCCCAATGTTATTTTACAAAAACAATTCCTATCTAGACAAGAAGACTAGAAAATGTCTTTCAAAATTATTCACGATTGGTCTAAATCTCAAAGGGAAAAATCTGTTACTGAAAATGTAACATAAGGAGTCAACATGCTTTCAAATGCAATGAGAAAGGAATGAGGTAGTGGTCTTCAGCCCATATGCCAATATGTCAAGTCAAGTGACCATGCTCAAGAATTAGTGGCTCTTCCCCCCCCCTCAATTAATTAGTCTTCCAAACTCATGTGAGTCTATATGGGGAAAAAAGAGTATAATTTAGTCACATCTTCAGTTTAAAAGATATAAATTGCATGCATAGCTGTTCTAGTGAAAAAGCCTGGGGAATGAAAGACAATATCTCAAAGACCCTCAAGGAATTATTTGGAACACAGAAGAAACCCAAAGAGATTGGAATATCTTTCGTAATTGACTGTTTTGCCTGTGGGTTGTACACTAATTCACTGTAACCATAGCTTGTAATTAAAATACTGTTTCAGGTAAGAAGAAAACATGACAATGAATCTTTCTATAAAAAGATTTCAGCCCAAGGCATTTTGTTCTGCTTCAGCACTCAGGTCAGGTTGGCTGGAGGAAGCACATGCTTTTCCTGAATTCCTTCCCACTGAGCTTTGACATTTTTGTCCAGTTAATCTTGAATGTCCATCTGTTGCCTCTTCCCCCCTCATCCCTCAACTCGTAAAGACAGCTGTGCTCTCCCCTGGTTCTATTTACCTTTGTTCTTCCTCACTGTCCTCCCCCCTATTCCACAAACACACACATCAGTGTGACCCCGTAAAGTCAGTGGGAATTTGGCTTCCCTATTCACTTCTCCCTGGGGACTTGCAGGCCAGACTTTGTAGGTAACCCTTTCCAGCTTCTCTAGGTTTATTTTTTATCCTCTTCCCCTCCACATTTCCATATACCTTTCCCCATACTCCACAAGCATTTTCAACAACAGACAAAACACAGAAAAATTACAAGCAATGATTTTCTAAATCCCTCGAATAGGTTGAAAACAATCCTTGAATATTTCATTGCTGTACCAACATTCAAAATTGTTGGGAAAATCTATCATAATGTGAGGAAATGGTTCAGAAAGACGGTCTTTTGACATGGAAAGATGGCAGAACATATTGAAAATACGTAGAAAAACTGTCTGGAAACCAAATTACAAACAAAATCACTAAATGTGCTTATATATAGGGAATGAGAGATATTTGAACAGAAATTGAAAAAGGAAAAATGATTCTCATAACCCCTCAACATAGGCTCTTATTTTAAGTTTTACCACTTATTTTAGGGAAGCAAAGAAAGAATAACAGAAATAGCAAATCTAAGGAAGTTACAAATATTGCAAAATTCTTTCAGAATAGGCCCTGGGGCCCATTTCTTTCGGCACAAAGCTTTGGTATTTTATTATAGAAAGACTTTGGTATTTTATTACAGTAAGATGGTTATACTGATGTATTTAAAAGATCCAGGTCAGGTCCTTCATGGTGGCCATCAGATGATGGGAGGCCAGGAAGGAAAGCCATCAGCAAAAAATCTCTCTCAGTCACAACAAAGGCATCGAAACTTAAAGCCATACTCTGGGGTGGATATGAGGATGACTCCTTCTGTAGACAGTGTAATTCAAGTACCTGTGAACTTCTGTCAGTCTTTGAAGGTCAGGTAAGTATCTTAGATAATGTGTGGAACAATATGGAGCTTTCAAAGCAAAATTCTTGAACAAAGTTATTTGCTAGAATGTATCTAATTTTTATTCAAAGCAGTGAGGGAATCAGAATTAGATAATTAGACAAAAGAGTTGATTTTCTTAAACGCTTTCACACATTCCTTAAATGATTTCACACACAGACACACATGAAAACATTGCTAATTGAGATAGAAAACTGGTTAACATTCTACAGGGCAATAAAACCATAATGTCTTTGGGGTTGATTTCTCTAAAGGCTATAAAATCATTACACCTTATTAAATCCTTCAGGGTAACTTCCAACTTTACAGGGCTCTAACACCATTTTCCCTTTATCAGTTGTGGTTGTTAGTCAAAAATACTTTGAAAATAAAGTTACCTTGACCACCAGAATCAAAGGAGAATAAACCACGACTGCAAGATTTCACTTGGCCTTTCTAATGGAGAGTCTCCTTCCAGTATTAACTATGAAAGTTCTCAGCCTATATCTTTGTAAAGGAGGGAAAGAGTTGTTTTCAAGTCTGAAGTATAATATCAGTTGACAGACCCTATAGTATTCCTACAAAGTGGATAAAAACCATTCAATATATTCTTTACCTGGTAATCTGTGATATAGTCTTAGTGTAGTCTTAGTAAGAATCTTATTGTAATGCAGCGGCACTTGTTTTGTGTGTGTGTGTTCATGTGTCTGTGTGTGTTGTTGGGGAAGGAGAGCTTAAATGTTTAATTTGCTTATTTTTGTTTGAGAACAACCTAGGTTTTTATAGTGAGATTGGGCCCAAGTCGTGTGAGCTCTGTGTTAAGGCATAAGCGATCCATGGGACTGGAGTCATTCTCTTCCCTCTTTGGCTGCCTTACAAAAGGACTGGGAGGAGGCCTAATCCCTCTAACTCAGATGTGGCTGTATTTAATGCTTAGATCCAATAATCTGACATTAGTCATGGTTCACGTCCTTTGGGTGGGGCAGGATGCAATTGTCTCTAATGAAAGCTGCAGCTAAGGAGAGGAAACTCAGTGAGGAATTAGCCAGTAAGAGGGAAACTCTTTAAATCAAGTGATAACCTGATTTTCATGGACGAAGCGGAAAAGCTCCACAGTGGAAAAAACTGTATTTCCTGCTTTAGAGGAAACTCCAGGGGATCACAAGCCACAGTTACAGTGTCTTTGGAGAACACCGACTTCTGTGTCACTGACAAGGGCGAAGTTAAAATGAATATTTTACTTCATTCAGTTTGGGAACCCAGTTTAAACTTAGAGGAATGGAGATTGTTGATCACAGAATATTTGATTTCTTGCTCATGGTTTTTATCTTGTTCTCATTCTGTCTCCAAAGCAATTTCCCCAAATTCTCATTGCTTCCTACAATCTTCTCTTCTCTGGTTATATGTAAATAAATATCCATACAAGATTAGAGCAAGGAAATAAATTAGCATTAAAATACAACCTTTTGTTTTGCAGCCCTCTCCCAAACCCCTCTTTTGCATCTCAAAATGGTTGTCTGTTTTTCTACAGATCTAGCACCTTTTCCTAGAAGAAACATGGTAGAAAGTCTCAGAGGTCAGTGAAACCCAGCCTTTAAGAAAAGTAGGACATAGCAACTTAATGTGCTTGGAAAAATCAGTATAAACTCAAGACTTTAAAAAGACATATTTTTTTTCCAACTCTGAAACTTCTCAAATGGCCCAGCAGCAGTAACACTCGCTTACAACTCTCATGTGCGCTTGTAATGCTTAGATTTGAGGCTTTGATACTTTTCTCCACTAGAAGGAGCCTGGACTCCTTGGACTGTAGCAGTTTCCAAGATGGGAGACAGGAGGAAAAATTGAAATAGGAAATGTCCTTCTATTGCTAGAAAAGAAGGATTTTTAAAAAATATGTTAAAAGGGCAAAGGGCAAATTAAAGTTGTTCCCTCTGGCTAAATTTTGAAAAATTAAGAATCAAATGATTATTTTTATTATTTTAAGTTCGTAATGATACTCCAGAGTAAAAAAATTAAAATATAAGAAAAACGTAGATAGAAGACAAAAGAATGGTGAGGATGAATAAATTTGTTCAATGTTTACTTGTTAATGTAATAAGATAGTTTTTTTCTTTTTAATTTATATGGCTAGCTGAAGGATAATTTTAAAGAGAGAGCATTATATCTATATAACTCTCATGCAGATATTGTTAAGAAAACAAAATTCGACCGAGTACATTTAAAGATCTAACTGGCTTTATTCGACAACCCATAAATCAGGCAGTATTCCACGTAGCCGACAGAAAGGAGCTCGATGGAGCTGCACAAAACAGAAAACTTATAGGCAGAAGAAGATGGGGCAAGGAAGTTGTTTAGCAAAGAGGAGATTGTTTCAAGCAAGGTCATCTTCCTTTGGAGGGACCGGTGGGGTCTTTCAAGTGGATTATCTCATTAGTGCTGACCAGGTAATTCCAGATTGAGTGGTTAATGGTTACACTCCTGGGAGAGGCTGAAACTGCAATTAGGTTAGTCTTGGTTAGTCTCAATTATTAAGTTTGGTTTGCTGATGTAAGGCTTAGCACAGATGACCCCATCATGGGCCTGCTGGCTCTCCTTTAACTACATAAAATGAATCCCTGTAAAAGATTATATTTAAGTCATTAGTTAATGAGGGAATTAGCCCTATGTTACCACTTGGTCAAAGGAGATTCGAAGAACCACGTATATAGGCAATACAAAATGCTGAAATAAATTTACAGATAGATTCAGAATGGGTCTAGCCACAGACAATAATAAACTGGTAATTGCATTTATATGGACAAGAATCTTCTGTACTATTATTAGTTCACTACAACTCAGAGTTGTAAAATAGTTTGCAGTGAAGGGAAATATCTTTTCTCCCCCTTCCCAAGTTCCTGGCTGGGACTTCCATAACAAAAGATAGATTTACAAGAAAAAAGCATGTAAATTTGTATAATATAAATTCTATGTAACACAGGAGCCTTCAAAAGAAATGAAGACCTGAAGTGTTGCTACCTGTGTGTGTTTGATGTGAAGTTTGATGAAAAGTGGAGGGTGGTGGAAAAATGTGATAGGACAAGAAAAGAGTGTAAGCTGAATGTAATAAATCGGAGAAGGTTAGAAAGTCTTTCGGCTTAAAATGTTCAATATGTCAAAGTTCCCTATTTCGGGGTAGCCCATCAAGTTCAAAGACAATGAGACCTAGAAAAGTGTGCCAGACAGGACAGCCAACGCATATTTTATCTCTCTCTCTCTCTCTATCTCTCTCTCTATCTCTATCTCTCTCTCTCTCTCTCTCTCTCTCTCTATCTCTATCTCTATCTCTATCTCTATCTCTATCTCTATTCTATCTGTGTCTGTATCTGTAGCTATATCTATATCTATCTATATTTTCAAAGTCTTTCACAATTTTTCCTGGTGTTTATAAAGTACATAAATGTCTTTATTTTTATGTCTGTATAAATGAAAGAATATACACAGAGAACATCAGAAGCAGATATTGTTCCAAGAAAGAGAAAAAGTGATCAATGCCAGCAACCACATTAAGTAGCCAAGAGAATGGAAGTTTCACAATTATTCAGCACACACAATAGCTATACAGGAGTAAATTTGTCCTGTCCTGGATCAGGAAGACAATGTTTTCCAAGAAAATAAAAGAGCCAGATATCCCAAAGAAGAGAATTAACTACATAGGCTCAATCTCTCATCCTTGCTTTTCAAAATTTGGTCAAAGGACCAGTAGCATCACCATCACTTGGGAGCAAAGCCTGTATTTTAACAAGATTCACAGGTGATTCACATGAACCTTAAAATTTGCAAAATCCTGATCTGCTGATATATTCTGCTAATTATAATAAAATACTCACAAAACAGAAGCCTCCTATTTTACTTTTAGGCCAGACTATTATATCATAGCAGTAAGACTATTATTTAGATACTGCCAGACCTAGAATATAGGAAAGAATATATTGTTTTGTGTACCGTGTATCAGTAAATTAAAATCTATAGGGAAGGCAATTAATTAAAAGTAAAAGTGAGTTTTAACTATAATACAGTTTTAATTTGATAACTAGTGGCTTTGGGTCGAATCATTTTGGACTGTGATTGGATTCCAAATCCAACTGAGCAGTAATCACTTGACTATCCAAACCCTGCAGTGCTGGTAATCAGTATAATATTTATAGGAACCTGATATGTTAAATTTGTGAATTTAAGTAATTATTTAGAGTGTGTAATGAAATGAGTTTATAATTAATGTTTGAATATCTGGGGAATCTTAAGTTGTTAAATCTGTGATTAGGTTTATAAGTTGTATAAACAGTGCATGAATGTTTAGGATAATGTTGGTTGTTTAGTATTTAAAGAAACGCTAATTGTTTAATACATCAGTCAGGTTTCTTCTGCGATATTGATGTATAAAATGCAAATGCAACCCTCAAATCACTTATTTCGTATTCATGGCCTGAAGGTGGGCTGGGGAGGCTCCCTTCAGACTGTGAGTTGAGTTTAGGCAAGTCCCATGTGCTCCATTGTGGGACCAGTGACTACTCAGGGCCTCTCTCAAGGCAGATGGCAGAAGTGCAAGAGAGGAAGGGGGAAATGTGATTGCTTTAATTCCTTGGCTCAAAACTGACAGGCTCTCTTTTCCATCCACATTCCATTGTATAAAGCAAGTCACGTGGCCAAAGCCAACATCAAAGAGGTAGGGAGGACCGCTCTGCTTGCAGCTAACTATGGCAAAACAGGGGAGGGAAGGAAGAATTGAGAACAAGTAATGTAATCTACCACACTTGGTTAATATTGGATACTAACCAAAGCACAAATAGTAGTGATCATTTTCCATGCACAAAAACCTCTTATAAATGAAAGACTTTCTATAGCAAAGTTCTGGGTAGTGAAAGACTATTTTTGTGGGGTGAAATGCACCCCACAAAAATCAAGCCAGGAAATGCAGTATGATGAGATCTTAACATTATCTGATCTTAGTGTTTTTGTGGCAGGATAGCAAAATTACCCATGATACAGAAATTTAGGAGTTTAGTTCTTTTATTTGATTTATAGCTGAAATAGTCTTGTGACTTGGTAGGCAGCAGGAAAGAAAAAAACAAACAAACTCAATTTAATCTGGTTTAAAATGTATTCTGATCCAGTAATGTAAACCACCTCATTAGATAATTCTCAGGTTCTCGGGTTTTCTGTATTTTCACTCCTCACTGTCCTCTTACCTGAAAGTACATGGAGAAGGAGTGTAGCTTACTGTATTCTTATGATTTGGGGGGAGGGGCTCCTATGGCCTTGTCCTGGCTCTTATTTGTGTACTGGTTAGTTCAATGATTCTGGCTATAGGCTTCAGTAGCTGCTAAAATTATCCTTTTTTTTCCCCTGGTTTCAGGGCCTACTCGCACTTCCTGGTTGACTTGGCCCCCCTTCAGCTCTCTCTGGCTGCGTATCCTCCCATCCAGCCCTTGGCCAGGGTGTTCATCCTGAATACCTCTTCTGTGGGATCATTTCTCCCATTGACAAACAGGGCCCAGGGCAGGCTGCTGGCTCTCAGTTCTGTCTAAATTACCAAGGGAGGCTTTGGAGTACAAATTAGGTACCCACCCACCTCACCCTGCCCCCACCCCTTCTCTCAGTCTCTCTTTCTCTCTGGGACCTCAGCACTCCAGTCTCCTAGTCAAGCCAGGATGTCTCCTGTTGAGATGAAGCCCCTCAGTGTAGCTCCCCCAGAATCCCACAGGGGCAAGATGACCACCTTGGGGTGTGGGTTTCTCACTGTCCACATTTCTTTCTTTTCCTTCTCACCATTTCCTGGATCACAAGAGGAAAGTTTACTTTTACTTCTCCTCTATCACATTCTCTTTCTACCACAGAGCAGAAAGTTTCTTGGCATACTGTTATAGGCAAAGAGGAAAGGCTCTATGGTTTGGTTTGCCAAGTCTAGTTATCATAACATGTTAAGTGGGAGTCAAATGATACAGAAAATCTCTTTCACCTTGACAGTTTCTCATTGCAAAATCTTAGTTTCCGTGTCAGATGATGACTATTACTTCTTTTATTCCTAAGTACCACCCCCACCCTCAACAGGCACATGGATGATTTTAGCTTTTTAAAGAGAAGGTCATGACACTTTGTATTTGTCAAGGTTCAAGTTGAATATTTCAGAAAATCAGGTTCGTTTGTACTTTTAGGTCTATCATCTTCTTAGGCAACATCGTGGAGAGCAATCTAGGACGTACATAACATGAGGGTTGACATTCACTTGTAAACAGCCATTAACTTTATGTCTGTATGTATCTGGGGGTTTGGGGGACAGCTAGGAGTGATGACAATTATCTAAAAATAGAAAAAGAAAAATAAATTAGTCATCTCCAAATTACCTATTATTACAGGCTAGGCAATAGGAATCTTTATTACGTTTATCATCCATCCTTAATCTCTGATCAAAAGAAGTCGTACTTGTATTGTCATAATTCCCTGTGCTCTCTCTCTCTGTGGCCAGACTCTGAGATATTCATCTTTAGGACAATAAGTAGCTGCTCCCTGGCATTCAGTACCTCAGAAGGAGATACTATGTCTTTTCTTGGTTGACGGCCACCTGGGAAAATGAAGAGCACTATTCTAGTAGGAGCCGTAACTCACAGAACTAGTGCCGCTCCTGCTCCACCTCATACGTACTGTTGTTTGTCAAATCCTGTCCAGAGTAGGGTTTTGTAGACTATCCTAGAGGGGATTTCAAAACAATCCCTAACTCCATCAGGATTTGCTACAATCTGGGAGATGAAACTGATTTCTCCGATGAGGGGGAACCACTGTATCTACTGCTTCTGTTCCATTGCTGTGCTGGCACCTAGGGCTAGCCAGAGATACCCTGATAACAAAACACTGATAGCATCATGCCCTGTGGAATGATACTCTGAGAGTTACAACCTTCTCAGTAGAAGATATTATCTCCCTCAGATATCTCTTTGGGCCTTGAAAATCCTTTTAAAAATCAGAATCATATTGATATAAACTTTATGGGAAAATCTAGACTGTCAGATTGATTATCTAGTCAAGAAGAGAGCTGCAAATATTTTAGAACCATTCTAGGCAAAGAGAGAAACAGCATTCTAAGGACCGCTATTGGAGTACTCAGGGTTCTCTGTAATATGAGCTCAGTTAGCATGAGCATGACAGGCCAGTGAGGCTAAAGTTATGTGTTCAGATCTCCAGGGTATAGTTGTCTTGACTCTATTTTATGACCTTATATGAACATCCCAACCACAAGCTGCTCCTGGTCATAAGAACAGGAAACAGTGATTGGAATGATGTCTCAAAGCTCAGGTCTTACTGATGCCCTAGACAGACAAATCCTTTCTAATTCTAAGATCCTAGGGGTCCCTAACTGTAGCACAGATTAAGAGTCTCAGCATTTTCACTTTTTGTTGTAAACGTTCTCAAATTCAACCACCATTTACACCAAAGTTAGATATTTTTTTATACCTGGGCGAAGGTCCCTACTGATGCTTGATCTCAGGCACCAAATTTGGGTGGATTCAAAGTTTCCTGGGACCCCAAGAAAATTGAATACTTTTACATATAAAAGAGTGATCTTCTTTAACTACATAAGGGGTGGGCACTGCCCCTGCAAGGGGCATTTAAGATCTCTGAGAGAAGATATTAATTTTAAAAAATTATTTAATATAATACTCTGCGAACTAGATATTAAATGAACTTTCCCTGTTCTCTCAAAGTTTAGGCAGAAGCTTTAAAGGCTAAAAATAATACAATAGGTACCAAATACTCTTACATCCTAAAGAAAGGGCTAGGCTACCTCAGGATGGCCCCATTCTGCTGCCATCGGCTTATGACCCACTCCCAGACTATCTCAGAAGATGGGAAGCATTCAAGTTCAAAAAGACTTGGAAAGAGGGCAGAGTGCTATGCATTTCTTTTTTCTGCCTCCAAGAAGGGTGAATGCAGACGTGAGAGATCTAATCTTAATCTGAAGCCAGATGAAATAAGCTTCAACGGAGCCATTTGGAGAACTTGACATATGTCCCTGGAGTTGGAGGGATGTGAAGATGGACATTAGACACACGCCTGAAAAGTTGAGAGGCTGCTCCTGGGTCTGACAGGGTAAAAAGTGCTTCAGCGGGTAAGGAACACAGGCACATTTCTCCTGAGGCAGCAGTGGACTCTGCAGATGAAATCTGGGTATGGGTTGTTGTCTTGTAATAGGCTGTGCCTAAGAAGGTCCTCCTGATAGGGGTGAGACAACCGCAACTGGAGGAAGCTGCAGATGAAGCTGTAGATGCAGAAGCAAAGGCAGGGCAGCCTGAGAAGGTATCGCCTACAGCAAGGGAAGTGGAGACAATTGATCCCGGACGTGGGAGCTGCGGAGTGGGTAAGAGATGGGGATTCACCAAAGAACCCAAAATAGTGTCCCGGAGAGAAAGAAACTATCATACTCAGATTACAACTGGACTGGTCAGGTAGGACCATCCCTGACCCTTATGCTTCACCTACGCCCCTGTTTTAAACCAGTGAGGGGTTCTAACTCACAGCCAGCAGGTGGCAGAAAGGATAACCTGGGACAGAGAGGAGAAAGTGAGGCAGCACTCAATTCTAATTCTACCCAAGCAGGAAGGAGGGAGGAGAGATGTTTTCAATGGGACAAGAGTTTAGAATTTTGATGTTTCACCGAACTAAATTATTTAAGAACTGAAAAAAAGGGAGAATATTCCTTTATTACCTGAGAATGGCAAGAAAAGCCCTGCCAAAGTTTTTATGCAAGAGACAGAAAAAGAACAATCAGAGAGAATGTTCAAGGCAGTGGGGAGAAAAAAATTATATTATTTTCTGCTTGCCTCTTATGAAGTCTGGATTGTTCAATAAATTGCTCATAATTTTATATCTGGAAATTTTTATATTGCTTTTCCAACTATAAGCGGGGTTGAGATACTTATGTTTATTCAAAGGAGATATGATATATAGAATCACTGAATACACTCTTTATAGAGAGAATGTATGATACAAATGTATGATAATTGTATTTATTTCCCAAATTACTTTCTACAATTCAGGCGACATGTGTTTAAATGACCAAACAAAAAATAATTCGGCTCTCAGCTGTCAGCATTTGGGGATGATAATGATAATCTGGGAATAGAAAAGGATAATGATAATAATAATATAGGTCAGGTCAAAGAATGTTTCCCATTTAGGCTGGTGCTCAAAGGAAAGGATAATCTTTTAATTCTCATTTCATGGAAGAGGGCATGTCCATAGGATTTGATCTTCTTTTTAGATCGCTTTCCTATAAATAATTTAATTTTTTTCCATAACAACCATGTGAAATCCACTTATAAACCGGTGCTAGTTAAAAGAAAGGGAAGCGGAGTGGGTGTCGTCCATGTTTTTCCGATGAGAAAGCTGAAGTTGAGTAAGTTGCCTGGGGTCCACCAGCTGGTTAGTATACACTCCTCGAAGGCTGATATAGGGTCTTAAACATCACTGTAATCCCAGCATGCAGCACAGTGCCTGATACAGGAGAGGTTTTTCGACAGAGGTTTGTTGACTGAATTATTGAATGTATAACACAGGGACAGAGAGCCAGGGACTCTGCTCAGCCTACTTCTAGTGCAGTGTTCTTCCTGCTCACAGTGCCTAGATACACAACTTGTATGCAGCACTGCAAGGCGGAGGGAGGGGACTGAAGTAGCCTGGGACTTACTGGCCTGGCTTCACTCAAGGCTGCTTGGCCTGCTCAGGATGGGTGGGGTGGTGTTAGGGAAGCTCATGCCTGTGGAGGGCCATGGGGCTTGTGCGTATGCCCGGCCGATTCCCTGTAGATGGTGAGTTGGTCAGACTTCTTTTATTATTCTCTTTGTGTCTTTGGTAAAATTGTATTAAGTATGCGCTGCATACCGGACACGACTTAGGAGAAGGAGAAACTTCTGGAATTAATAAGTTTTTCTTCCCTTGAACATCCCACCATGACCATTGTCTCTGACCTACTTTTGTTTAAAGAAGTTGAGGCTGGAAGTCAAAGGCATAGGTCCTACTCCCATTTCTGTCACCAACTCCCTGTGAGATCTTGGGTCAGCCATTGTGCTGGATTTGTTCGAATGTCCCCTATAGATTCACTTTCTACTCTCTTCCACTTTGCTCCTTGCCCTGAGAGGCTAGCCTGGATGAACTGCCTCAGTGGGTCCCCTTCCCCTCTGGCTTTGGTTGACTTCAGCAAAAGCAGGGCACTGGCTAAGAATAGGAGAAATGACAGTGAGGTTGGGGTATTTTCCTCGAGCCCCCTCCCTCCCAAGTGACCATGGACTGGCTGGGTCAGGCAGCCCTTCTCACAACCTCTCTGGTTTCAGTAACTGCTCCCTTTTCTCTCTCGTTCAAACCTGGGACAGTAAATATTTCCCACTCTGATACTGGTCTGTTGCTTTTCCTAAGCCTTGGCTACAGCTTTATTATAAACAGACCCTTTATTAAATTGTCCTTAATTACCCCTCTTAATATAGTCAGTAAATCTTCCTGAGCCTGTTTCCCAATTTACATATCATAACAGAGGGAAATTGTTATTATTTTGATATTGTAACAACTTTGAGTAGAATCCCTCTTAGAGAACCATCTTCCCTTGGAAAAATACCTTGCTAAGTAGTTGGCGTATTAGTTATCTATTGCGGTGTAGCAAATCACCAGAAACTTAGTAGCTTAAAATAACACACATTAATTATCCCACAATTTCTGTGGATCCAGAGCTTAGCTAGGTCCTCTGATTAGAGCTTCACCCAACTGCAGTCAAGATGTGGTCCTGATCGGGAGGCTTGGTTAAGGAAGAACTTCTTCCCAGCTCACCTAGATTGTTGGCAGAATTCATTTCCTTGCAGTGGTAGGACGGAGGCCCCCAGCTTCTTGCTGCTGGGGCTATCCTCAACCCCTAGAAATCATAAAGTTCCTAGAGTTTCTTGCCCTGTGGACCTTTCAGTACGGCTGGTTACTTCGTCAAGCCCACCAGGACAGTCTCTAGAGGGAGAGAGCTAGCAAGACAGGTCTAACAATGTAACATGATCACAGAAGCGACATCCCATCACCTTGGTCTTGTTCTATTGATTAGCAGCAAGTCACAGGTCTTGTCCGCACTCAGTGGGAGAACATTATACAAGGAAATGAACACCGCGATGTGGGATCGTGAGAGCCATCCTAGAGACTCTGTCTGCCACCTTTGGGCGAAAAGGTAAGTCCTGCTGAGGGTTTGGATGTTGAGTATGGTCAAGCTTTAGGGGTTTGGGGTGCAGTACTCTGCATCATATTAGGATGAGGAATGGAAAGGAGAGGGAGAAAAGTAAGTGGAGAAAGGAGCCAGTAGGATAGAGGCCGGAATTAGGCAAAGCCAGAGAAAGTCCACAGTAGCAGCCTGAGGGAAGGTGCTTTTGAGAATGACAGTGCCTATGTTTTTTCAGGGTAAACCCTCTCTATCTCCCCTGAAATCTTCAATAAAATCTACTTTGTTCTGGAATGTTAAGTGTGAGCGATTTTGTTTTCGATGTTGTGGAAACCGAAGAAGTTCGTTCCAAGTTTGACGTGAGAGTTAATGAAGTGTGGGGCTGGAGCAGCTCAAGAGGACGGGGAGACAGGAGCTGAGGGGACCTGCGGCGGAAATTCACTGAAATCTTGGAGGGGCTTTTAGACTTCCCTTGGCCAGGGAAGTAGCAGGAGATTTGAGAGGCTGGAAATGCTCCAGCTATGACTGGCACTGCATGAAAAATGAGGGATTTAAATAGATTATCTCTAGATTGGTGGGGAGAGAGAGAGAGAGAGAGAGAGAGAGAGAGAGAGAGAAAGGAGAAAGTGAGAAAGAGTGTTGGGGGCAAGGAAGGGAGTACATTTATTAACCTAAGATGACAGACAGTATGTCCTGATTGCACGCATCAGTCCCAGTTTAAGCAACAAATCATATGGTCACTGAATTAAGGCCCCCCTATGTGCCAGAGTCTGCAGTCAAAAGAAGTACTAAGTAAGAGAATTCTTTCTATGTATTTCTAGATGATCCTTACCACAAATGGTACTAGGTAAGTATTGCTCCTTTCATCTGACAGATTTCAAAAGTGGGCTCAGAGATGCTAAATAATTTGCTTAAGTTCACACTGCTGGTAAGGGGTAGAGCCAAGATTCAAGTCCATGCCTGTCTCATCCTAAAGCTCATCTTTTCATCCTAATGCATGAAGGAATTTTGGCGTATATGATGACCTAATGTTATTATGGGCCTAGTTCAATTGTGTACTGCTTATTTCTTCCTGACATATCCCTGCATAGAGAGCTTTAGGAACTCCCCTGACTTCACGCATCAATGATTTTAGATTAGAACCTAATGGATTATGGTTCGGAAGCTTTTTTAATTAGGAAGCTTTTGGTTGCAAGTAACAGAATATCTAACTAAACATGGCTAAACAATAGGGGCCTATTATCTTACATAAAAAGAAGTCTAGAGGTGGAAGGTTCCAGAAGGTTTAATAATGCCTGAGCTCTTAGCTATGTTCCAGGTCTCTTGGTCTTCTCCTCATGGTCACAAAATAGCTGCCACCGTTCTGAACATTACACCCTCATATGACGATAAAAGGAAAAAATTTTCTTTTCAGAAGACTATCAGGAAAGAAAATCTTTTTAATAACTCTCAGTTGATTTTCCTTTGTAACTAATTGACCTCCACTGTGTCACGCTTTCATCCTTAAACCAATGTATATTTTGGGGAATAAGAGTACCATGATTGGTTTAGGCTAATTGTGATTCATCCCCCAAGGCAGAATCCAACTTCCCTGAGCATATTGCTGCCTAATACTTGGACAAAGTTGACATTTTAGTAGTGAAGGAGGAAGGAAGAAAGGCAGTTGGATCCACAGTGTCCGCTACAGGATTCTATGCCAAAGGCTCGTAACAGTGGACATGTGTGGGCTGGCCACGGTGCTGAGTCACTGTGCTGCGTATTGGGGAAGAGCCTCTTTAGTAACCAATGCCTCTCTGTCATCCTTGCCCTGGGGCTTAATGCAAATAGTTGGGTTCAAGTTTCTGACTTAACATTCGTGAGAAATCACTGCCATTCTCTGGTACACAGTGTTTTAACATAACAATTTTCTATCTAATTCTGATTACTTTGCTTCAAATGTTTTTGAAGAAAGAACCATGAGTCATCTCTCATGGGACTGGAAACGTGAGTATCTTCTTTTGGGAACAGCACACAAATATATTACTAAAAACGGCAAACACTCTCATCTTCCTGTTTTGTGTTCCTGGTATAACAGTAACACAATAATATAATTACAGCAGTGATGATGATGATGATGATGATGATGACGACGATAAAACCATAATAGCCGCTACCATTTATTGAATGGTGCCAGCCACTGGGCTGAGAATATTTATACACACATACATTTTTAATCCTCATAACAATTACACGAGATTGGGTTGAATTTCACCATTTTACAGATGAGAGGCATAAGAGAGGTTATAGGACTGTTGTGACCGAAATAACCAGGCCCAACTCGAGTGCTCTAATCCAAGAGACAGTTTATTAGCCAGCGGCTGTCCTTGCCAAGGAGCAGCCCCGAGACACAGGGGCACAAAGGTTTTAAGCCCTCGATTCCATCCCCCACATCCTTAATTTTTACACAAAAGACTATATCTCCTCCATTCACTAACTGATAACTAAGAGGTGGGTAAGCAAGCAGGGGTACAGAAGCAGAAAGCGTCATTGTTAAAATATTTTGTACCTATAGGCAGTGATCCGGCCAGTAAATCCCTCTAGTTAATAAATTTTTAGCAGATAACTAACTAGAAGTGAGACATGGCGGTTAGCACGTACCATGTCTTATCCTTAACCTATTGTTTCTAAAGGTGAGGTCACTACAGGACTTGCCTAATTTTACACACCTGAGAGCTAGGCTTTGAATCCTGTCGACTGGCTAGAATGAGCTTGCTTAAATGACTATGGTGTTCCACTCTTAGTAAGTTCATGAATAGCCAGAGTAGGGAAAGGGAGTGGGAAGAGAGATGTTTGCTAATGGCTGAAACTGATCACCATGGAAGAGGAATTCAAAATTCATCTGTAAAAAGACAAATCTTGAGTTATAGTTTTAAAGAAGTGTTATTGTATTGCCAAGGCCACTTGAAGTCAAATCCGAGCTCTATTACTTACTAGTTGCATGACTTTGGGCAAATTATTTCAGCGGTCACTGTCTCAGTGTCTTCATGTACAAGTTGAGATAATAATGGAACCTATGTCACAGAGCTCCAGGGGAGATTAAATGAGTTAATAGATATAAAGCACTTAAAATAGGGGTTGAATCCTAACGGATCTTTGAGGAGGTGTGGAAATAATGTGGGCTTCAAATCAGATAGGCTTGGATTTGAATCCTAACTCTGCTATTAAACATCTGTGTGACCTGGGCCAAAATGCCAGACTCTGTGCCTAATATATGGTTGTGTTAACAAATGGGTTTTAAGAATATGACCTGCTTTAGTATTATGGCTACAATATTATCCCTTCCCTATAATCATAATCTTTTATGTGGATAGGTCTGATTGATTTGAGGGTAAGACCTCAGACTCCTCTATCTTAAAGATAACTGGATCTCAGTATAGCATCTCATCTGCTAAAGAAATGCTACAAGCATGTAAAAACATTTAGTGCTAAAAGATGGGGGAAATGTTAGGAAAGGTGATAATGGTCATGCACTAGGTATTTTATCTTCCGAATTCTCAGCAAAGGAATCTGGATTCTGAGTAGAGGCAAAGATGGATGACGAGTTGCTTTTGCTGCCTGTAAGACATACCTTAAGGTGGAAGTGCTGCTGTTACCATGCATTTGCCTCCCCCCCGCAAAAAAAAAAAAAAGTGTCCCAATTCTTTCCCCCAAATTATTTCTCCTCCCTATCCTCAACTGGTACAGCAGACTATCTAATTTCTTTAGGACCCTGTTTTGGCCAGATGCTACAGAAGAGGTAAATCTGACAAATAAATTCACCCAAAGGTGTTAGGGCCTCTATAACTGCAATTTATAGTGAGTGACCGGAAAGAACTGCGATTTACAAAGTAAGGTAGAGAAACGCCTTTCTAACAAGAATTTAGGCTGGTAGAGGTTTTAAAGTAGGAGACATTCTAAGACTCCTCACATCTCCAGTGGTCTGCACTCTCCATCAGAAAGGCGCTGAAGTCCTGGCAGACTGGACTTTAGTATTTGCACCAAGTTACCCCCTGAGCAAGCCAAGTGCAAGGCAAGACACCAATCGGAGCAGAGATTCACCTCTTTTGGTTTTTTGTCTTCATCTGGTGCAGGGTCTTTTCCTTAGACACAAACCAAGCCCACTTAATAGCATTGGACCAAAATGTTATCTTTTAATCTGAATAATATGAACACTTATGGCTATGATCTTATCTTACAATTAATTTTTTTTTTCTGTTAGCTAACGTTAGGCCTTCTCAGTAGGAAAGGCAGAAAGTTGTGATTTTGTGAAATTTTTATTAACAGACCCAAACTCCAAATAACTGAAGTCAAAAGATGAATTGCTGCTCTGAAATTGTTTAACCATCGCCCAAATGTCCACTTCCCTTTGAGCTTTAGGGAGATGGCCTAAAAATATTTTCTCTTTAGTAAGTGTTGGGACCCAGGGCAGCCCACCATGAGATATCCCACAATGACATTGATTATTTTGAATTAAAATCACTTGAGAAGCTGCAGGAGCAGAAAGAGCTCCCTAACTCTCCTCTGTCTCTCTAAATGGAGGGAATAAATCTCCAACATCCTCAGGAATGATAACCGATCTTATCCTAAGAGTTATAAAATCCAGATTCAGAAGGCGTGTAGAAACAAACCTTGCGATGCCTTTACTAATTTACTATTTAAGCCTAACCTTGCTTAGATTTCTTTCTAACGGGCACTTTCTTTGTCCTGTTAACTTCTCACAAATTTATTGTTTCTTTGTCTAAAGTTATTTTTTAAACGTCTGGTTCGATCATTTCTTCGAACCTCACTTTATGATCTGAGCATCAAATTGTGATTTTCCCATCTACACGTATTAAATTGGTTTTTCTCCTTTTAGTCTAGTACTGTGTCAACTTTATTATTTTAATATTAGTACAGCCGTCGGAACTTAAGAAGGATGGAGGGCTGCAAGTCTGTACTTCTTGGCATAAGCAGTAGGGGTTCAGATGAGGATTTATAGGAATCATGATTTGCCAGGCTGCCATTCTGCTTTCTGGGATAAAATGGCAATCGATTTTTGAAGCCTAAGACTTTATAACGGAACTGAGACCAAAAGCAATTTTCAGTTTTTCACAAGGATCTGGGGAGTAGAACTCCTTACCGCACTATTAAATGTGTCTTGGCAGCAGCTCACTGAGCGCTCTTAGCAGAAGCTGTAATGGAATCCTCCTTCTTCCCTCTATCACCCCAGCAATTCACAGTCGATTTACACTACTTTCCCAGAAAGGCAGTTCTCAGTCCTAAGGGACTTCAAAATGGAAAGCACACCAAATGAAGTGTTTAATTTCATCAACCCAAGGATTAAGTAAAAAGTCTTTTTCTCCTTTGGGCTTAGAATAACAAAATAATCTTTTAGAGAGACTTTGATTACATGAACATTAATAAACTTCTGGCATAGATTATGTGTCATTTAAAATGTAGCAGTGAAAAAAAATTGGAATGTAAACCTGTTTAATTCATTTCTTATGGGACTGCATGCATTTTTTTTTACTGTAACAAATAGATCCTATAATATGTTTCAATATGATAGAAATTTACCTCTTTTTATTTAAAAAGATTAATAGACTATTTTAAGGGCCGTTGCAGGTTTACAGGAAAATTGAGCAGAAAGTACAGAGAGTTTCTATATACCCACTCTCCTCACATTTTCTCCTATATTAACATCTTGACACACTTCTTATAATTGATGAGTCAATATTGATACATCATTATTAACTAAAGTCCATAGTTCACATTAGGGTTCCCTCTTGGTGTTGTACATTCTATGGGTTTGAACAAATGTATAATGACATGTGTCTACCATTACAGAATCACAGAGAATAGCTTCACTGTCCTAAAGATCCTCATTCTCTACCTATTCACCGCCACCCCACCGCCCCACTTCCCCACTAACTCCTGGCACCACTAAACTTTTTGTTTTCAGTTTTGCCTTTTCCAGAATGTCATATAGTTGAAACCATATAGCATGTAGCCCTTTCATTTTTTTATTTTTTATTTTTTATTTTAGGCGAGGCAACCCTTGGTTGACCTCACAGGTTACAAGGACCTTGTCAGCTTATAATTCCTTATTTTTATTTATTTATTTTTTATTTTATTTTTTTACGCCTATTGCACTTGGTCTTCCTAGATGGTCTCCCATCCAAGTACTAACCAGGCCCGACCCTGCTTAGCTTCAGGCTTGTTCAGGGTGGTGTGGCCGTAGACAACATGTAGCCTTTTCAGACTGGCTTCTTTCACTTAGCAATAAGCATTTAAGGTTCATCGATGTCTTTTTGTGACTTAATAGTTTAATTATTTTTATTGCTGAATAATATTTTATTGTATGAATGTACAACAGTTTGATTATCAATTCACCTAATAAAGGACGTCTTGGTTGCTTTCAAGTTTTGGTAACCGTGAATAAAGCTACTATAAACATTTATATGCAGGTTTTTGTGTGTACACAAGTTTTCAACTCGTTTGAGTAAATACTAAGAAGCGTGATTGCTCTGTAATATGCAAGATATGTTTAGTTTTGTGAGGAACTGCCAAACTGACTTCCAAAGTGGCTGCAACATTTTACATTCTCACAAATAATGATTGAGAGTTCCTGTTGCTCCACATACTTGATAGCATTTGTTGTTGCCAATGTTTCAGATTTTAGCCATTTTAATAGGTATGTAGTAGTATCTCACTGTTGTTTTAATTTGTCCACATGCATTTTAAAGTGTCTAAAAACACACTGCAAACTCTTGATCTGGGGTTCTTAACTTGGAGTTGAGAGATAAGATTTAGGACCTTCGTGAAATGGTATGTAAAATTGTGTGTGATTTTTCTGGAACATAGGGTATTTGTATAATTAGAATTTAAAAGAGATTTATCACCATGAAAGTGAAGAGCCTCTCTTTTAGAGCAATTATTATAATTATTATTATATTTTTACCCTTTATCTCCTCCCACTTGAATCATTATTATTATTTTAAAATTTAAATCACTCTATAGTATTGTTCAGGTACCATGCTTTTTAAAAGGTGAGGCTACAGGCAATAACGTTCATGATCATCCAATGCATTTTTGCAGCATCTTTAATACAATAAGTACAATATTAGGCACTGGAGATACAGAGGTCAAAAACACATGACCTCTGTTCTTAAGAAAGTCAGACTTGTATAACTCATTTACCAGCCAGTCACTGGAGAGTAAGACCCAAAGACTGCTCTGCCATTTTCGATCACCTCTGGGTGCTCAGTCCTGCTTGTGCCAGTAGATGTCATTGTAGTGCAGGCCAACTAACGGAATTCAGAAATGTCATTTTTTTTTTTTTTGGTTTGTTTGTGTTTGTCTTGATGCATGATGTACATATGTACTAAAAAGGCATTGTGTAGATTTTTTTCTCCTACTGATACAGATTTTATACTACAATAGTATAAAATTGTGGTAATTTTGAAAGTCAAAGGAGATTTCAAAGCCTAACTAAAAAATATTTCTACAAAAGGAATATGTATAACCAATAATATTATAACTCTTGATATATAATGTAGTGGGCAACTTGAGACTATTAAGCTTTCAACATGATCTTGAGGTTTATTAAAGCCTCGTTATAAAGGAAAAAAAAAACCAACAATAACCATTACTTATATTTAATAATATCTGACTTTTCTCCTGTAAAACTCAAAGGCAAATTGAATACTTCCAGTAGCAGTAAAAGATTTAAATTTTAGCATTATGACATATATGTTGTTTCAGAGATTATTCTATTCTGATGTAAGAAGAATTTTGTACAGAAGAAAAGCCTTCTTTTAATTTTTAAAGTGCTTATTCATTCATTAAATAAATTATGTTAACGCCCAAGATTTCCTAAGACTTGCAAGAGCACTGTGAATACAAAGATGAATATGTTATATGCCCTGTCCATAAGGAGATTATATTTTAGTGTAAGAGAATTTTGTTTTTATTTTTCTTTGGGAAACAAAAATTAAAATAGCAATTACAAAGACGCAGACTCAGTTGGAGTTAACATGTATTTTTTTGGCTAGTCCTCAAATAAGATGACCAATGAGGTATACTAAATACAACTTCATCAAGGCTTAGAATCTTTTCTTTAATTCTGAGGGTCCGGGGTTTTGGATCCAGTTACTGAACCAATGAGTATATCTAGCTTACCGCTTGGCTTCTATATCCTAAAGAGGCTTTGTCAATGCACACTCTTTTTTGTACTATAATGAAATGCAATAAAACAAGGTATACTGTACAGGGAAACACTTTGAAGAAGCTCTTCTGTTTTTAAATATGTTCATCAAGTAAGTGGGTAAAAATTGAAAAGCTGTGTAGTTTGTACTGGGAAGGTTGACATGGGAAACTCATTTTATGAGTCCAGCATTATCCTGATACTGAAACCAGACAAAACCTTTGTAAGAAAACTACTGACCAATATCCTGCATAAAACATAGACCCAGAAATTCCCAGCAAAGTATTAGCAAATCAAATCCAGCGATATATAAAAATGATAATGCATCCTGATAGAGACCTAATTGTAAAACACAAACTATAAAATTTCTAGCAGAAAACAGGTGAAAATCTTTGTAACTTGGGTTAGGCAAAAATTTCTTAAATAGCACTTAAGTACAAATTTAAAGTACAAACCGGAAAAGAAAAAGCTGATAAATTAGACATGATCAAAATAAAAACCACCTACTCTTTAAGACACTGCTAAAAAAATAAAAAAGGAAGCCACGGCCTGGAAAAAATATTTTTAGCGTGCGTGCGTGCACACACACACACACACACACACACACACACACACACACGACTAATAGAAGACTGAGTTCTTTAATAAGGAAAGAACTCTGACAATTCAATAATGAGAAAAGATAATCCCATTAAAAATAGACAAAATATTTGAACAAATGTTTCACAAAACAAGAAATAGAGATAGCAAGTAAACACTGAAAACATCATTAGTCATTAGGGAAACGTAAGTTAAAACCGCAGTGAGATATATCACTACAAACCTCTTAGAGCTGTGAGGTTGCCGTGCCCTGGAACAATCATGCATTGTGGGTGGGATGTAAAATGGTGCGGCCACAGTGTGGAAACAGTGTGAAGAAACAGTGTGACAGTTTCTTATAAAGCTAAACATATACTGACTATGTGACCCACCGCAACTTCTAGGTTTTTACCCAGAAGAAAGAAAAACACACGTCCACAGAAAGACTTGTTACATGAATGTTTACAGCAGCTTTATTCATAACCAACAAAAAACTGCAATCAACTCAGTTTATCATCTTGTGAAGGGATAAATAAACTGTGGTATATCCATACTGTGTGCACACAAACTGTGATGTATTTCATATGCGGGAATTTCATACAGTGGAGCATTACTCAGCAATAAAAGAAGATAAATCTCAAATATATTATGCTAACTGAAAGAAGCCAAACTTATAAGGCTAGATGCTATGTTTCAATTTACATGATACTCTGGAAAAGTTGAAACTATAAGGACAGAAATAGGCTAGGGATTGACCAGGAAGTGGTGCATAGGAACTTTCTGGGAGTGATAGACATGTTTTATATCTTAATTAAGGTGGTGGTTATATCACTGGAGGTGTTTGTCAGAAGTCATAAAGTTATATATCTTAAAAATGTGAATTTTATTCTCTGTAACCCAATAAAAATTGACTTTTTAAAATGGCCACTATGGATGTGTTCCATAGTGTAGCGGCTGGCACATCTGCTTTACATGCAGAAGGTCCTGGGTTTGTGCCCCAGTGGAGCCACAGTCCATGGTCTACGGCCTTGCCACCCTGAACAAGCCCTATGTCTGATCTCAGAAGCTAAACAGGGTCAGGCCTGGTTAGTACTTGGATGGGAGACCACCTAGGAAGCCCAGGTGCCGTTGGCATAAATAATAATAATAATAATAATAATAATAATAATAAATAAATAAAATGGCCATCAAGTAAAAAAAGATTTTGAGTAAAATGAAAAAGCTGGCTAACTTGTGCTGGGAAGAAACCCAGGATTCAAGCTAGAAATTTAATTTAGAAAAAATCCAGAAGCCCATATAAACATCTGCATGTTCAAACATTTGAATCTATGTGGGCTCAGGGTGTATACTTTGAGAATATCAAGGCTCTATGGCATACACTGTAAGTTGCAGGGGTCTAATTAGAGTCAATTTTTCACTTAAGATATCTATGGGTAGCCAAGGGAGGAAGTAGTTAACTACCTAGAGGATGAGACCAAGTCTAACACGGATGTTACCTCTTGAGTAGCTTTTTGAAGGATGAGCTAAAGAAAAAAATTGACGAGAAAGGCATTCTAGACAAATAACCTAAGGTACCAAGTACCAAGGCGCATTCTAGGAAAGAAATATTTTTGAAACATTCAAGCACAGTTATTCACTGCATTACATTTGTTAACCTTTCTTATGCTTAATTTGTTCCCTTCATTCATTCCACATATTCCTGAGCACTGACTCTGTGTCAGGTACTGGGTAATGCTTAAGGCAGTAAAGATGAATAGGCTACGATGTCTGTTCTCCATGAGCTCATGGACTAGTATATACACATGCATGTGAGCTTGCGCACGCACACACACACAGATTATTGTTAAAAGATTTTTAAAAAGGAGTCTTGCATGCATATGCAAATTGCTCAGAGAATAGAGGGTCTAACTAAATATGGTGGCTGTGAGCAACTAGTAGTGAAAGAATAAACTTGACCAAAAAGGGTCATTCAAGTTGGGTCTTGAAATACGATCAAGATTTGTAAAATAGACAGGGGACTAAGGTCTTGCAAGGCAGGGAGAATAGCATGTGCAAAAACATACAGCAGCAGAAGAGAGCATGGCACTTAGAGAAAATGACAAGTCATTTAGTATGGCCAGAGAGCAAGTGACAAGCTGCATTTGAATGCATACACAAAGAGGAGATGCAGTTAGAAAAGTGGGCAAGGTTCTTTGTATGCTAAGTAAGGAATTTGGACTTCTGTAGATAGTTGGGAGCTGCTAAAATATTTTGCCTGGAGCAATGATATAATCAGATTTGAGTGTTAAAATGCCCCTTTGCTAGCATTATGGAGTACGATTTGAAGAAAGAAGAAACTAGAGATAGGGAAATCAGTCTAATGATGGCTTCAGAAATGTAATTGTGGGATGCTGAGGACCTGGCCAAAGGCAGTGGCCGTGATAGTGCAGATTAAGGGACACTTTTAAAAGATATCTGAGAGATGAAACTGATGGACTTGGAAATCAATTGAAAATGTGTAGGGAAGAGGAAAGGTGAGGAAGAAAATGGAATTGAGTATGTCTCTCAGAATCCTGGTTTGAGTTTCTGGATGGTGAAGCCATTAACTGGTTAAGTTATTAGAAGAAAAAAAAATTCCAAACATGATTGCCTAAAAAGAATCCTTTTTTTTTTTTTTTTTGCACAGGAGATCTAAAAACAGTACAAATTTAGAAAAATGTATCAATAAAAAAAATTCCGGGTCCTATTTCTTCTTCTTCAGTTAAGGATATATTTCTTTGCTCCTTCTCATTCAAATACTGAAGCAGAATGGAATCCAAGACCTTGCAAACCATGTCTAATTTATGCCTGAGCTGTTTCATTACTGATACAGTGGTTACCTTAGAAATGAGATAAATAAAAAGTTATTCCCTTTTGTGTTCCAAATAATTGTCTTGTTGCCTAGGAAGATAAGTTCTAACCTCAGGCTTTCTGTGAAAGAGTACCACCTCTTCCTCTTTTGTTAGTTCACTTCATTCTGCTTTGAGATGATTTCCATTGAAATCTCAAAATATGTTCCAAGTTTCTTTGAAATGCCTACTTCAATATCTATACAATTATAACAATAGTTACTGAGTATCTACTGTATATCAGACTCTGTGTTAGATGCTTTAGAGATACTATTTCTTTAATTCTCAATATACCTATGAGGTAAAGTTAATCTCATCATTTTAAAGAGGAAGAAGAAGCTCTATGAGTTTAAAAATCTTGCTCCAGTCTCCCTAACTGGTTAGTGAAAAGAACCAGTACCTGTACTCAGGTCTACCTGACTCCAAAGCCCTTGAAATTTCCATTATATCACACTGATTAGATGTATACAAACAAAAACGAAACTTTTTAATAAATCATTTTAAACATAAACAAAAGGAGAATAGTATAGTAAACCTCCACGTACCCTTCACCCACCTTCTCCAGTTATTAACTCATAGTTATCTTGTTTCATTTTAACCTACCTACTTTTCTCTACTCCCTTCTTCTATTACTGAATTATTTTGCAGCAAATTCCATACACCAGTATTATTAAATATAGTCACAATTTTGTACATTACACCACCAGGGTTTATTTATTTCATAACTGGAAGTTTGTACTTTTGGACTCCCTTTAGCTATTACTGACATAGACCAGGAAAAACATGCCAGAAGTCAACACCACTGGTAACCTGTATGAAATAAATCATCACTTTGGCACCTCACCCAATGTGCAAAGTTTCACAACGTGACTACCTATGACAAATCAGGTTATCTTCCTTTGCTGACTGCTTCACAAACAAAATGAAGGATTAAGTGAGTGAAGAATTTGAATGTAAATCTTCCCTCAGTTTAAAATGTCACAAAATTAAAAATGTAAGAACTGTATATATTTAGTTTCTATCCAACATCTAGTCATGCCCAGGCATCAGAATCTGTTTCATGGTATTCAGGTTTTGGAGTAGGCGATTTCATCTCTAGCGCCCTCCCTCTCCTTGTCCTTCTTCCCCAGCTGTCTTGTGGCTGGGTCCATGTTTCCTGTCTTCCTAGAGACCCCTACTGAAGAACTTACTTAGGTCTGGTAAGACTCTAAATTCACCCATCCTTTACCTCATCCTCTAATCAAAACTGTTTTTGCCTATAGGACAAGAAAATGCGGTGGAAATCTCTGCGCTTTAGAGTCAGACAGGTATAAAGTGGAGTTTTATCTCTCCTACTCTGTGACCTTTGCCAAGTGTGATAACTTCTCTAAACATTGGTGTTGAGATTAACCATTGAGTTGTTGGCAGGCACAGAACATTTATGCACCCTATTGTTTTCAAGTAGCACCTTTCAACCAAGCTCTCTTTTGTATAATAAATCAAAATGATTATTTCAGGTCTTAAGCCTGGAGAAGGGCTCAGCAGATACAAAGACTAGTGGTAGAGACTCAGAGGTGGCCAGAGATAGGACATGATGTCAACCGGCCTTTGTTTTGTTTCGTTTTGTTTTTAACAAAGACCAGGACTCATATGCCACCTGCCCACAACTATTTCCTCAAATCACCAAAGCAAAGTAGGCAAAACTGCCTTCCCTTATTCCACATACCCCTTTCAGGCCATATATTGCCCTTTCATGACTGGCACTCCCTTTCCTATCCCCTTGGGATGGTCCCTGAGACCTGACTTGGAGGCAGGGGGACAGCAGGGAGGGGAGCACCCAGTATGGTTTACTTCATTCCATGACCCATTAGAAAAGGCCCTGCTTAGAACTAGTCACACCAGGCATTGGAAGAGAACAATTTTCTAAATATCCACAGTTACTGGTGTATCACAGCATGACTATTGGCAAGCAGAGGTCAATCCACTCCTGCCTGGGTAGAGTTGCTTATTATACAGTTCAGCAGATTGTTCTGGGGTCTTTCCTCTCACATTTGAAATAAGCTTTTTTTTCTGGCAGCCATTGAGTGAGACAACCAAGTTCTCCTGTGTCTGAATGGGAGGTTTTAAAATGGTGCTCTGGGAAGCCCTGGGGTTTTGATCATGATGGAGAAGGGAGTAGGAGAGTAGAAGGAGCTCGAAGCACTCCACTTTCATTCTATAAGTTCTGTTTTGTTCAGTTTCATTTGTTGAGTCTGAAGGAAATATCATTTGGAAAAAAAACCAGAGCTTTGCTACTAAAACACACACACACACACACACACACACACACACACACACACTTATGATAAACCACTGTCTTGGACATTTTGCTCAAGAGGAAATTAAAGAGGTATAATGGTGAGAGGGAGCAGGCAGAGAGCAAGCAGCAAGGTCCTTGAACTATGAGACTTTATTTCTACTAATAGGTGTTCCCAGTGAAGTTAAGAAAATACGTCTGTTCACGTTCACATGTGGTTGGTAGAACCTTCTGGATGAACAGTTCTCAACTCTGCTTGTATGTTATAATCACCTGGGGAGCTTTAAGAAAATACTAGTGTCTGGGTTTCACTCCACAGAGTCTCAAGATCCTTGGTTATTAACACAATTCCAGTGGCTAGTAATTAAGAACATTAATCTGTATTATAACATTAAAACAATTATATATTATATAAATATATGTATATAGAAAATAAATATTATATATAAAAATTTTATAGGGAAACAGCACAATTCTAGAGTTGAATTATTAAGAATGACTACCAATAATGACATTTTTGGATATTTTCCCAATTCTATATTCTCTTTTGCTCATAAAGACACAAGAGAGATGGCCACAGGCTTTTTTGGCATTGTGTTAGATAAAGAGAGACCATAAAACAAACTTTTATCATTTTATAAACCAGAGGGGTAATAACATACATTCACTTTCTTGATCTATCACTGCTTCCTGGTTACAAGAAAGGACATTTTAGAGAGTTATTCTCTGAATGAATTATCTGATGTCAAGCACTTGTTTCAAAATACAGGGTATTGGTCATGGCCTTGGAAAACACAAGGACATAAATGTCCACTCTGTTTGAATAATGTGGCAAGAAAATATAAGCATTAAATAACTTCAGAAGCCATTTATTGTAAATTTATCTAGAAAGTCTGCTGTTCTTCAAGATGACAAAATTAAACGGCCCACAACCAACTATAACATTAAAATTTAAAGCAAACAAAAGAGCTTCTTATTTTTCAAGTATTTGAAAGGGCTGTGTTTTCTAATTCTATTATTTTCCACCATTAAAAATGATGTGATGATAGAGTCATAAAACAATTTGTCCTAAACAAGCCTTTAAATCCCATGGGAATGAATCATGAAATATAACACACACCCTTCTGAGCTCAGAGGATAAATTCTTCCCTTCTTGATGAAGATGTTTCACAGAGAACATTCTTTCCTTGGGAACCATGGCTTTTGTTGTCATGAGCCAAATAACTTTCCCCAAACTCTGGTGGGTGCTGTTACCTTTATGAGAGGAAAGAGAGGAATCCTTACCCCATAGAGACGTTCAATTTTGAGATTAACACTGGTTGAGAGGAGAATGGAGATGGTCTGTCAAAATCAAACATAGACCCGCATGGCCCGCTTGGAAAAACTCTGGGAAGAGATTGCTGGGAGAGCATAGATGGGTAGATGGGAGGGCAGAGGACCTGATGGAAAATCTAGGGCTGTCCTTGTCCTAGACAAGTTTCTCTTTCTGGGTTCTTACATCTAGAAAAATTTTAGCCCCAAAGTCACAGGTAGAATCTTAATAAAGTTTATTTAATAAGGTACTTACAAATGGAAAATATTTGAGAAAATAAATAAATAAACGTTCTAAAAAATGTCTCCCTCCTTCGGCAAATAACATTTCCCATGAGGCAATTGGCAGGGGAGGAAATGAACAGTTGTCGAATGCCTACTATAGTCCAGGCATTGTGCTAGACACTTTTATATGTGCTATCTCCTTTTATCTTTACAAATGCCATGCAAAATGTTATTTTACAGATTGAAAATTAAAGCTTCAGGGAAGCTAAGTAACTTTCCTAAAGTCATAGATCAGGAGAGTGGTAAAGCCAAGATTCAAATTATAGCCTGAATTCAAAGTCTCCATTCTTTTCATTATATCAAACCGTGTCTTTTCTAAAAAAAGCAAAATAAGCTAAACCATACGAAACCAAAATAAATTACAGAATCACGAAGAGGTAGTGTGATGAGGGTGGGAGAGAATGGGCCAGTGTAGAGTAGTAGCTTAGCAAATGGACTTTGGAGTCAGATAGACCTGAGTCCCAGATTCTTCAGTTAGCAACTTACTAAGTTTGGACAAGTTACATACTTCTTAGGGGCTATTCTAAGTATTAAATGATAGTGTGCTAAATAAAATCCTTGGCAGTGCATGACACATAGTGAGTACTTAATAAATGTTGGCTATAATTGTTTTCGTTTTCAGGAATTTAAAGACTCTGTTTCCAACACCCTTACAGAAGTAAAAGCTGGGATTCAGAGAGCCTAAGCGAATTTCTCAAGAACAGAGTATTAATCAGTGACAGAACAGAATTGGAACTTAGCTCTTTAGAGTCCTGATATAGTCTCACTGTCTTTCTAAGACAGTACATTCACAAGAGGATTTTGAGAGAGCTTTTGAGATAGTCGTCTTAACGATGACCATGTTTTGGAAACCCCATGGAATGGAATATTTGAAACCAGTACTGTTCTTGAAAAATCCAGGATGTGGACATTGTTAGTATCTCAGGAGGCATCACTTTCTCTTCCTCCTTCCTAACATAATCCCATCCAGGTGCCTACCCCTTCCCCATCTCTAGGTGTAGACTGTTTAGTCTAAAGTTGTGGTCCTCAAACTTTACGATACAGGAAAGACTGGTTAAAACTCAGATTCCTAGACCCCACCCCCAGCATTTCTGATTCAGTAGAGCTGGAATGAAGACCAAGAATTTGCATTTCTAACAGATTTCCAGATTCTCAGAAGGTTAAGCTGCCGATCTGGGGGTTGTACTTTGAGAATCCCTGGTTTAGAACAATCGATTTTACTACTCTGTTCTGGGGATGGGTAAGTGTAGTAAATTGGCCCAATCTGACTCAAGACTAGTAGTTGTATTCTTTGGTTGGAGGATTCACTCTTTCCTGTTACAGATGAATAATGAGCAATTATTGGTTGCTGGCAGCCATGTTATCATTATGAAGAGAGAAACAACCTCAGCAATAAGTCAGTGCCATAGATGGAAGAGCAGAAAGGACAGAGCCCAAGCCTTCGATGACTTTACTAGCCACTGAATCAGCCAAACCAGAGCCTTGATTTTCCTCTGCACCTCCTGGTGTGCAAGGTTGTACAAATTTCCTTGTTTAAGCTACTTTGAATCAGACCTTCTGTTACTTTGGTCACACTTTACTAAAAGTCAAATTCCTAAAACTTGATAAGTTAAAGATACAAATATTTGAAATAAGTAACATTTTTATTTAATGCCAGCTTTCCCTTTCCCAAATAACTAAATTTTTTATCCTTCGTTAATGAGATAATACATGCATAAAAAATCTGTTACTGTGCTTTAAATCCCAGAAAATGCTTAAGAAAAGCACGCTCCTGTTCTTAATGCTTTCACGATATACTGTGGGCAGGAAAAATAATTTTCTTTCAAAAGATTTGATGTGATTACTTAGTAGTTGTCAGTGAGAAACATACTCCAGTACATTACTAAATTAAGAAACACTTGAAATTCTTAGACACTATAAATTCTTTCTAAAGTTGATTCAAATAATCTTAACAATTACAGTTTGTTGGAGTCTCTAGTCTGTTGTGTAAGTCCAGATAGGAACAGAAATAATATAAATTGCCTTACCTCCTTCATGTTTTATATTGGTACTCTAAATAACTACAACTATAATAAGGATATTGAAATAAAAAGCAAAACTCTCAAGTAACATATTAGCCCTTCCCTCCTGTATCAGAACTGGAATATATATGTTTACCCAGTTCATTTCTTCCTTGTAGAAACATGCCTTTCATTCTTTATGAATGTAAGCAAACGACATTTTTGTTCGTGATTCCGATACATTTCTAAGAAAGACTTCTCTCTCTGAAAGGTCATTTTATTGTGACATTACCATTTGGTTCTTTCTCATAAAATATATGTTACCTGAGGACACCTACCTAAATTTTTACGTTATTTTGAAAGGGGCCATGAATCACGATATTCTAGATGCAAAATGAAAGGGAAATCTTGGAAACTGCCTGCGTAATGTGGTCACGTTTCAAAGTCAAGTGCAATAATTCTCATTGGAGGAGCTGTGGAAAAGGAAAGGATGGTCTTTGGAACTTGAATCCTGTAACTTAGCATTTATATTAGCCAAATAACTTAACCATTTCCAAACCTGGATTTTTTTGGTGTAAAGTGTGCAGCTCCTTGTCACGAGCTGCTGCATCGATAAAATCCAGTTAGAAAACAATAGTGTAAGTAATAATAAAAAGAAACCTCTTAAGTCTGTGTATCTTTCCCTCCTCCAATGCACCCATCAGATCTCATCATTCTTTGGAAATGAAAAAATAAAAGAGTAATTGTTAGCCTCACATTGAGAGAGAGGGGACTAACGGAGTTCTTAAATCATGGCTTCGTTTTTGAAGAGAAAGTTTTTGCATGACCCAGGATTCTGGTGGGAAACCTAACCTCCGACTCAAAATAGTTGATAAAAGAAGAGACTATTTACAGAGATGAGGGCATGGGTAAGGGAACCAGAAAAGATGTTGAGGTGCCCAGGGATTAGCGGCGGTCGGAAGCTATTACCATTAGTAAGTTTGAGGAGGCAAGGAGAGTAAAGGTATGAGCAACTGGAAGAGGGGTCGCCCCATAGAAGCTGGACTTGTAGGTGCAGGATGCTTTGGCCACCCAGGGAATACAGGACGCTTTAGGTTTCAATACCTCAGGCTTGGCCTTAGGGAAAACTGGAAAAGGATTGACTTTTGCCTTAAGTCACCTCATACCCACTCCTTCCTTCCTCCTCTTCATTCTTTGTCACCAAGAGTTAGTTTCTGGTTTAGCCAGAAGCTGGTTTTCCTCCCCGCTTCAATGTGGTTCCCTTGAATGTGACCCAACATTTCAGACTGTCCTTGGCCCTCTGCCCAGTTGAGGCTTATCTATCCTTAGGGTTTCCCTTTCAGTGAGATTTCAGCAGGAGATCTGCTAAATGAAGGTGTGTTTAACCGTTCAAGGTTGTTACTTAGTATGTTAATGTGTTACTTTCCCCATATTCTCCTTCCTGGCCACTGTTTCCACCTTTACAGTATCTCAAGCTGATAAATAGAGCCTATAATGGAATATTCATACACTTCAGTCAACCTGAGACAGAGACGGCAGGGTGAAGGTCATCTAGCACCACATCTTGGTTGAGATGCAGAGGAAGGTACTTTGCCAGCTTTGGATAAAACTCTGTCAGGTGGGATTTGAGGCCAAGTCAAATTTTCTTTGGCCTTCAAAGAACATCACGCTATCAGTGGTTCACCCACATTTTCAGAGAACCTGTTCTGTCTATGAGTCATTTTATTTCACGAAACCGTCAAATACCTGTCAAAGGTCACTGTTCCCCTGTTTATAAGGACTAGTATTATCTGTATCAATATTAATTATCATCCTATTTTATGGCCGATAGGTTGTTAGTTAGTTGTAGAAATTGTCACTAACTACTTTCAAGCTGTAAAGTTTGAAAACCCAGCTGTTTTTCCTCTTTATACTTAACCCCTTTCCCACCACTCTCTCCACCCAGGTCCCTGATGGCACATTCTTCTCCCAGAAATGTTTTCTCCACAATGTCAGTGACAATATACTGGAGCTAAACAAGCAGAACTGATCAGAAATCACCTAGTCTAGAAAAATCTCTCACCACCACCTTCAGTCCATGGACATGAAGGTGACTAACACATGTAATCTCAGGCTCACGATAGAGACTTAATAAATGGTTGTTGATCTTGCAACTAGAAGACAAATAAGTCCTGGAGGTCTGATGTACAGTATAATGAATAGAGGCAACAATATTGATCTTAATTATTCCAACCACAAAAAAGAAATGATAATTATGAGACGTAATAGAGGTGCTAAGTATAGCTACAATGTTAATCATATTACAATAGATAAATGTTTCAACAACATGCTATACACCTTAAATTTATACAATGTTATGTGTCAAATATATTTCAATTAAAAATGTTGATTCTGAATCAAAATGTGGCTGAGCAGTGGTTTGCAATGAAACAGACCTGCAGAAATGCTTTAAAATTGCAGAGCATGGAAAGGTCTGCTTAAGTCATCAGAGAAATGTAAATTAAAACCTCAGTGAGATACCATTACATGCATACCATACACCTGAATAGCTGGAATTTAAAAGGCTGATAATATAAACATTGACAAGGATTTGGAGCAAGTGGAACCTCATAATCCACTGATCAGTGTGTAAATGATATAATTACTTTGGAAAATGATTTAACAGTATTGTGTAAAGGAGAGCATATGCTGATCCTAAACCCAGCAATTCCATTTGTGAATATATGCCACAAAAGGGCGCATACATGTACACTTAGAGTCACGTACAAGACTGCTCCCAGCGGCACTGTTTGTAATAGTCCTCCACTGAAAACAACCCAAACATCCATCAGCTGTAGAATTATCAGGTACACTCTGGCATATTCATACAGTAGAATACCATACAGCAATGAAAAAGAATAAACTATAATTACAATATGATAGATAGACTCCATAAACATAACATGGAAAGGAAAAAGTGACTCAAAGATATATATTCTGTATGATTACACTCACATAAAATTTAATAGGCATAGACACATTAAAGCAGCAGGAATCAAAAACGAGGTTATCTTTGGGATAGGAGTAGGCCCAGGGAGACTTCTGGATCGTTGTCAATGTTCTTTTTCTTGACCTGAGTCAGTGGTTGCAGTGTTCACCTGTGAAAATCCACCGTGGTGATCGTATTTTTGTTTTTCTAATTTTCTATATGTGTGCTTCAATTAAAAGAAATTACAATTGCAGAGCTGGCAGGAATGGTCCATGAAGCTTTTAGCATATATTTCCTTCAACAGTTCCCCTTCTTTTCCTCAGCTCCTGATAGTGTCTTACTGCCCATCGTCTCCAGAGTGAGAAACCTCCCTAGATATCGTCAGGCTCAGATGTGTCCATTCTTTCCCTCCACCCTTCCTAGTTTTTCCCCCTCAAGCTCTTCTCTGCTCTTTTTTAGGAACACGATCAATTAATCTTTGCAATTTTTTATGACCAATGTGACTTCTTCTCAGTGTAATTCAAATTTGAAAAAAAAAAAATTCTCAAGAGTGACTTTAGGGATTAATATCATCATTCAGACCATAGAGATAGAGCTTTTTCTGGGATGACATCCTTTAAATGACACAAGGCAGCTGCATGGGGATATGTATCCTATGCCTGTGCTGAGGACATGCCTTAGCTAAGCAGAACATTCTAGAGAAGGTGTTCAGTTCCTTGCTTGTGCCAGCATAACGGGTATCAAGAATGACTAGCTTGATGATATCCTTACTGAACATTGCTGATGATGTTGAATTTGCTCACTGGAACTTTTTATTGGCATAAATAGCAGGGTGTGGTGATGATGACTAAGTATATGAGAGCAAAATTTGAAAAAATGGAAGTATTATTCATACACTGGACTTTCTTAACCCAAGTATTACATATTAGAGTGAATGCGCTGACAAAACTCTTTGGGTGTGTGGCTCTTCCTGCCATTCCTTTTCATCCCTCTCCTTGCAGCTGGGTTTCAAGTTCCCAGACTCATCTACCCTTCAACCATTACTTGTGCTCGCTGAATTGCTTGCGGGTACCACTCAGCAAGGAAGTCAAAGAAGTGATTGATGAGAGGTTAACGCATGGGGAACAATTTTGGAGATATTCAAGGTGATACACAATGAAGTGCTACACTGCGTACAGTGGAAATTGCATCTGATGAATGCAGTGAGTGGTCAGAAAGAGAACTCTTGTTTCCACTTGGCCCCTGGACTGGGGATGGGTATGCAAACCTGAAAAAGATTCATAAACCAAACCGAGATAATGGAGGAAAACTTCTATCTTTCCATGTTTTCCTTTAATCTGTGTTTCTAAAGTTCTTCTATGGGCCAAGCTATTACTATTACTATTGTGGGGACCCAAAGACAACAAAACACAGTTCCACTTCCTTGGGGGGTGGGTGAATGGGGTGCCACTGTTTACCACAGTTATCTATGTCTATTTTTCCTGTGTTTTCTGTTAGCCGGGCCCCCATTTGGAAGAGAAAATCCACACATAAATTGATGCTTCTATACTAAATACTCACTTAGTGATCTCTTTTGGTAGTCAGCAACAATAAGAGCTTCTCTGTGCGATTTATGAGAGCACTCTAAAGAACTTTGAATAATGAATTGGCTGAAGGTAAAAAGAAAAATGTTTAACTGAGGTTCACTTGGGCAGAATTAATAATAAGTGATGTGCACTCTGTCATGTCTTCATTTTAAAAAATAATGTACACTTTATTTTGGTTATAAAACTAACACCTGCTTATTGTAGAAAATTTGGCAAATTAAAAACATATATGAAGAAAAAAATAAAACTCACCCATGATTTCTCCATGCTTACTTGTTGCTGATATATTTGTTGCTGACACTAATATCTGCAAAATTGTGATCATGTCATATAGGCAGCTTTGTATCCATCTTTTTCATTTTTTTTTTGCCATCTCATAAAGTATTTTTCAAAAACATGACTTATAAGAGCTGTTTAACAAGACTCACTCAACAATAATTCTTCTAGAATACACTGGTTAACAAATGTCTTAGAAGATGTATGTGGATATTTTTCATTTCTAATCACATGAAAGTAGCATTTAGTCATTAGGTTTCCCACCCCTATCTGTATGGCTTTCTCATAAATATAAACAAAATCAGCTCCACTATTAAAAGACAAGAGAAAGAAGAGTTTTTCCCTTAAAATATTTATTATAAAGATATTAAAATTTTAATTTATAATTCTTTTAAAAAAATATATGGAGAATGTTTTCTTCTTTCTTGGTTATTCCTAGAAAAACCTGTAACCAACCTTGAAGCATAAAGTTCTCTGCTAAATGCAGTTGGTCCAGCTTCTTTCACTTGGTCCACGATTCTGGAAGTCTTCTTACTGGTTTATACAGGGTGAAAAGTACAATTCATTTAGAATACCTTAGGTGATGCAGATGGGAATCTTATACGACTCTGGCAGGAGCTGCAGCTGGACCTCATAGGTGTTAAACCGAGAACTGGAGTGGTTCCGTGCAGCTGTAAGAAATGAGCTACCTCATTGTCCCCTGGATGGCAGGACTTCATTGATCCTCATTTGTGTTACAGTGACCCATTATACTCTTTCTTTAATTCCACTGCTCCTCTGTTACCAATTACTTCACCCTCTACTTTATGTGTCTCTTCTCTGCCTAGTGTCATAACTTGCCCCTCTTAGGGCTTCTCAGGGGTTTTTCTGCTGCCTTATATTTTAGCCTCTGCTCCCAGCACGTGATTGATTTTCCCTTTCCATTTCCAGTTAAAATTCTTGAAAGAGAATGAATGTTGGTAGTTACTATCACCCCTTTTGGAGTAGAGTGTTCACATCAGGTCATCTTTTAGGCCTGACTGCCCTCGGGTTAAATGGTTCTATGAAAGGTGTCGTATGGCACAGATCATGGCTTCGGCTGCTGCCTCAGCTGGGGGCACTGGCTGGAGTAGCTCTCTTAGAAGGGTAATCTGACACAGCAAGACAGAATGACCTCTTAGGCACATTCTTTTTGTTTTGATTTTTTAAAAAAATATATATTTTAGCATACTTACCCTAAAGTAACATTTTTAATGTTTTTTTTTCAAAGCAAAATTCCCCTTGCTCTTTCATTTAAAAAAGTCATGTTACATAGAAACAAAGAGTAGATTGGTGCTTGCCAAAGACTGAAGATTGGGGGAAATGGGGAGTCAAAATGGTGGTCAAAGGGTACAAATTTTCAGTTACAAGATAAATACATTTGGGAATGTGATGTACAGAATGGGGACTATGGTTAACAAGACTGTATTGTATACTTGAAAACTGCTAAGAGAACAAATCTTAGATGTTCTCACTGCACACAAAAAAGAAAAAGAAAAAAGATAACTGTATGAGGTGATAGATGCGCTAACTAACTCTATTGTGGTAATCATTTCACAATATATATGTGTATCAAATTATCACATTGTACACCTTAAACTTATAAATGTTATATGTCAAATATATCTCAATAAAGCTGGAAAAAATAGTCTTGTTACCTAGCTATTTTCTTCTGATTTTAATGGAAATATATTTGAGCTAAATTTTTCTTAAAGTTCCTGTAGTTGAATATTATAGGGAAAATGTCCATACTTTATAATGTTCAACTGGCATTTTAATAAACTTATTTGCAAGAAGGTAGATGCATTTTAACAGTTAATGTAGAATTGTGCTACAAATATCAGAGACTAGCAAGATGGGTAGGGAAGGTCTGAAATATGCTGACTTTAATCAAGAAGGTTAAAAGCATTTCTCTTTTACAATAGAATGTTCTCAGGCATTTTCCTGGGTTTTGTTGCTAAAATATTAATTATATTTAATGGTTAACTGAAGACTCTTATTGTTGAAAATTATTTTTATATACACAGATTGTGATGAAAAAGAGAATGAATTACAAACAAGTTTGTGTTTTGATTTTACTCTGACTTAGAGGAAAGATAATTTAAAATGCCTTCTATATCATTTTACCACTGCAAAATGGGAAGTGAAGTCAGGCAGTAAACTACTTCCTGTCTTCTTGCAGAAAGGAAACAGATACATAAATATACATAGGTAGTCTTCAGTCACTCTCCTCTCAATATTCATCCTATGCACAGTCCCGATTTGGCATTAGTAAAATGTTATCATGTCATTCTCATGTTCTCAAACCTGGGTGTATGTTGCAATCACTTGGGAAGCTTTTAAAATAAACCCTACATCCAGGCCCCATCCTCCAATTTTCTAATTGATTTGGTGTGGGTGTGGTTTGGACATTTATATTTTTGAAAGTAATTCTAAGGAGCAGATAGAAGCCAATGCACAAAAGGACAGAATTTGAACATTTGAGTTTTCATTTAAGGTGCTCTATTATTTATCCCCAGCCTAGCTTGCCAGGTTCTGGCCAGCTCAAATGGCCTCCCATGTCCTCTGTACATTGCTTGTGCTTCTCCTCTTCCATTTCTTTACCAGGCATTCCAAAAATTTCCTCCTCACACATTCAAATTCCTGCCCATTTTTTAAGACCCAGATCAGATTTACCTCCTTTGTGAAGTCTTCCCTGACCGCCCTTGACTAGTGGGCTTGCTCCCTCTTCTGAACTCACACAGTAATTATTGCCTACAAAATCATCTGAACAATGAATCAATCATATAATGCTTTGTGTCACCTCTTCTATTGTGTTAAATGATTAAGCTTTGCTTAACTTTTCATGTGTTTGTTATCCAGCTACTGTGCACTGTGAGCTTCTAGCATTCTTTTGTTTCCTTGACAAGCTGAGTGCCTTGTATATAGTGCAGGAAATCAATAAATATTTGACCCTCCCCACCATCCCTACTTCCACAGGTGTGGTTCAGGCCTTCTTCTCTTCTCGAGTCTTTCCCTGGTCCTAATGAGCCTTCCTGACACTAGACTCTTTGGCTCTTTAAATCAGGCCAACACATGGTGGCTCACATGGCCAATGGCCAATAAAAACTTTCTCCAGTTTTTACTGCTTGTGTTCTCTATGATGTCAGGGTAAAACACTCTGTAGATCTTCCTGTCCCCATTCCTTTAGGTAAACACTTCCCCTGGCCAGGCTCTGGCCCAGATGACCTAAATTATCCTACCAATCCTCCACTAGTACCCTGGTCTGATCTGTCAAGATTCTACACTGGTTTTAGGATTCTTACTCTTTAAAAGAAACCTGATTATGCTGTCCACATGATGAAAAGCTTCTGATGGTCCCTCATTACCTGTAGAATAAAGTCTAAGCTTGAGTTGTCCAGTATGGGAGTTATTAAAATTTGAATAAAAAATTGAGTTCCTCATCTATGTCATATTTTAAGTGCCTGATAGTCAGTCACATATAGCTATCATATTAGACAACATTAATATAGAATATTTCCATCTTTGCAGAAAGCTCTGTTGGACAGTGCTCATCTAAATACCTCAGTGTAGCTCATGAGGCCTTTTATAATCTCATCTCATCCTTTTTCTCTAGGTTAATTTTTGGCTGCTACTCACCTTTCAACCCTACCTACTTTTTCAATGTTCCCCAACCACTTGGGTGCCCTTTCACAACTCCATGCCTTTGAACATGCTGTTTCCTCTTCCTGAAATGCCCTTTGACTTTCTTCTCTGGTAAACTCCTATCTACCTTTTAAGTTCCAATTCAAACATCACCTTCCTTGTAAAGTTTCCTGACTTTCTTAAACACAATAATTTCTTCCTCTGTGTTCCTATTGCTCTTTGAACCTAGCTCTGTTGCTCTTATCACTGCATTTTGTTATTATTTGCTTATAAATCTGGTTATGCTCTTGAAAGGGAGATCCTGTCTGTTTGTTCTGTAGATCTGTCCTAATGATTACCTAAAATTGTTTGCTTGACGCCTTTCTGATATCAAGTAATATATTTTCATATTGATGTGCTTGGCATGTTTGAAAAGATCAGTTGTTGCTTTAGAAGTCTTTCCCCTTTCTAGTATAAATCTAGAATGACTTCCTGTCTTCCAGGTTGAAGGTCCATTTTTCTTCTGATTAATTGCATTTGGGCTTGAGAGGGAAATGGTAGGTGAAGTTGACAAGATCAAAAACGGGGGGATGTATGAGCTGGTTCAGATGTGCTCAGGTTCTAGCTGTTACACAAAATAATGTGTGTGTTTGGAAGAAGAGTGGAAGAGTAAGGAGGGAAGATAGACTTAAAAAAAGAAGCCCATGGAAAGTAAATTGGGGAATTGTATTTGACTAAGGAATAGTGGGAAGAGTTTTTATTACAATTTTGCAAAAACGTAAATTTTTTTTCCTCCTGGAATTTGATAAGATTTTGATAAATTCTTGTGTCTTGAATTACCGGGAAGTAAATCCTCCTGACCAAGAAATTAAAATATCAATTAGTTTCTCTTCTGTGGTTATGGTTAACATCACTTCGAAAGGCTTATTTTCTTCTGAGAGGGCCATAAATTCTAACGACTCAGAGACTAAGAGATCTTCACCGATCACTACTGCCTAGCCCTTGCCGCAGATCTTACAGTCAATCATCTCGACCTGGGCGCTCCGACCACGCCCACCTAAATCGCCCTTCCTCCCACCTCATGGATCCGCCCCCGGACTAGGAGACAAAGAGCCTCATTGGTGGAGAAGTTGTTCTGGTCCCGCCCAGGAGGACGGCGATAGGCTGAACTGGCGTGGGGCGGTGGTGGTTGGCTGTCTGAGGATGGGTCCCTAGTGGTGCCTGTCAGAGTGGCTGGCGGCAGTGGCGGCTCTTGGAGCTGGGTTGTCAGTCAGTGAGCGGAGGGGGAAGATGGCTCGCCAGGACCCGTTTTACTAAGAAGAAGCGGGGGCAGGGGGTGCTGCTACTCGAGAGAAGGCAGAGCAGCCGCCGTCGCTGACGCTGCGGGCCAGACAAGTCGAGGTTCTGGAAGTGGAGCTTGGGGAGCCGCTCTGGTGAGTCCAGCCGAGTGACCCACGGCGGGCCCCCAAGGCGGCCGGCGACCGATAACTTTTTTTGTCAGGGAGGAGCCGGGGCGAGGCGGCGGCTGCGAGGGGACAGGGACTTTGTCCTCCAAGCGGTGACTTCGTTGGGGGTAACGGCTCCCGCGCGAGGCTTCGGGGCTGGGCGCGAGCCGGCCCCGGGCGCTGGAGGCGTCAGGGGGCTGGGTGAGTGAGCTGCTGCCGGCCGCTGCTCGCTCCAAAGTTGGGCGCAGCCCTCCTGCAGCTGCCTGGGCGGCGGCAGCTTTGTGCGCGCGGACTCGGGTCTTTCTTCTTGTGGGCGAGGAGCGGTCCAGACTCCGGGCGTGACCCAGGTGCCGCCTCCTCTGCCGGACCGGCCGCCCCTCTGCGGCGTCGGCCTGGGGTGGGAGCCCCTCATCTCCCACGCCGCTGCGGCTGATGCTCGGGCCTGACCTCTCTCACCCCTCCCTCCCTCTCTCTCTCACTCCAGCAAGGCTACCGCTATCCGTCCAGTCTAGTGGCCAAAATAAATGGTCACTGTCGACCGCCCACGTCTTTGAAAACAGCGTTCCCTTCGGTCTTTGGTTCCCCGCAGGACGGAGAGATTCAGAAAGCAGCAACGATTCCTTCCTTAATTATTACTCCTATTTTTTTTTTTTTATGAGTTATTCCTCTCCCGAGGCTGGTTTTAACACACCCGGAATCGTCAGGATTTTGTCTGAAAACTGTTGCATTTAAAGACCCCAAATTTGCATGCTTCAGCAAAACTGAGTATCCGCCCTTCAGTGGGCACATGTGTGCTTCGTACACAGAGTTTAGACGTTCTTTAAAGGTTTTAATTTTGCCCTCGTGGTTTCGACTGCACAGAATGGGTTCTCTGATGGAAAACACTATACCACACGCCCGGGAGCCGCTCCTCTCTTCAGGTAGGGGGAGTTTGTTCCGCTGGTGCTACTACTACTTATCTCAGAGACCATACTGCAGGCGGTAGGGCCAAGCTGTTCTTTTGCATATTATTTGTCCTTTGAGTCACATGTAGTTTTTGCCACCTCTTTGGTTCTTGTAACACTTTACAGTTTGAGATTTTCAGTCCTTAAAAGATTATCTGCATAAAAGCCTTAAGGATCGGTATAACCTTGAGTCAATGTGATAGTTCTGTGAGACTTGTTTTCCTTAAGAACATTCACCTAACATCCACACTCTGTACCCACTCCCGTCCCAATTTCTAAGCATTTTTTTTCCTTTAAGTTAATACGTTTTAAGGTTTGCGAGATGACTATTAGTCCAAAGCACCATATTTTTAAAGTGCAGGGAAAGGTAAGAAAGAAAAAAAATGTCTTTACGATCTGCTTGGTGAATAGTAGCTTCAGAGCCAATTATTCAAATAATTCATTTAAACAAAGTGACAAGGGGAAAACTATCACATATTTAGAAAACAAATTCTGGATTTGGCTTAGTTTATCCTTTTTTGGTTTACTATGATTATTACCATACAGGGATTGTAAACCCTCTTAGTTATCACCACCTGGATTTCGTTATCCACATGAGGCATTGGCTGGGTCAGTATGTTATTCCTGCTATGCTTCCTTTCTTTGTTGTATTTCTAATTTTTGAAATCTGCTTTTGGTTGTATTTTTCAGAGTGGTGTCATTTTGACAGAATTTAAAAATATCTTGTAGCCAACTGTTTTATTCAGGATCCTGTTGCCTATAATTTATTTCACAATGAATATTAAGAAATCTTTAAATAATGTTAGAATCAAGACCACTTTTTAAAATTTATATTTTGTAAATAATTGAAATGTCAAACAAATTTATTTTGTACTGCCCCAGGCTGAATAGGTAGTAGAGATAGAGAAATGAATGTCAGAGCTCTCATCATCAAGGAATTTACTGTTTAATGTACAAGACAGGTAAGTAAAGTAACAATTATAATACCTGTGATAAATATGATTAGAGATAGGCCTATGTAGTAAGGAAACAAGGTAGGAGGTGGCTAACTTGGATGTAGGTAGAGTCAGGAGAGCTTTGAGGTATGATATAATTTTGCCAAGTGCAGGAGGTAAGTGAATAACTTTCCAAGAGGAGAATATAATTAGTGAGAAGGCAAGGAGGCATGAGAAACTATGGCAGTTTAGAGAAGTCATTGTCAATGACAACTCCAAAGTCAATAACATTGACATTGACATGACTTGAATGCAAGAACTAGATAGGGAAATGTTGGAAGATGACAATAGTGAGTGTGGTCGAGGGCCAGACCAGGCATTGTATCCTTGGCTATGGTGAATTGGATTCAAGGTGATGAATAAGAAGCCATTTAATGGAGCTGTGTCTTAGACCCTCACTCTGGCAAAATGAGGTAGAATCTGATAGGTCCTGTCACCTTCGGGAAGAAAGAAGGAGGAATCAGGATGCTGATGAATTGACTTGGTTCCACTGATTGGAAATGAGGAACATTCTATTTTGGATTTTTTGAGTTTGAGGAAGCTGTGGAGCATTCAGGTGAATATGTAAATGTGTGGATCTACAGATGTGGAGTTTATAAAGAAAATCAGGATTAGAAGGAAGATTGAGGGTTAACTGAAGCTTATTGATTTGGTTATGTTGAAGTGACTCAGGGAAATCCTTAGGCTTGATAAAAGAAGCAGCTAGAGAACAGACTCTGATATAAAGCAGAAATAGATAGAATAGTGTGGTAGAGATACAAGAATATTTTAGTATTTAGTAAGGTATTTGGTATTAATATTTAGTAAGACCATCAGGAGAGACTGGAGAGATTTTCAAATTGAGGGGAATTGGGTCAACAATTTTGAATGTTGTAAAGAGGTGACAAGTAAGGAGAAGACTCCAGGGACTAGCGAATTTGTCAGGAGCTCATAGATGTCTTTAATAAGTACAGTTTTAATCTATGAGAAAGGAGGCAAGAATATACAATGGAGTAAAGACAACCTCTTCAACAAATGGTGTTGGGAAAACTGGACAGATACATGCAAAAAAGTGAAACTGGACCACCTTCTTAAACCATATACAAGAATAAACTATAAATGAATTAAAGACTTACATGTAAGACCCGAAAGCATAAAACTTCTAGAAGGAAATACAGGCAGTAAACTCTCTGATATTGCTATTAGTAATTTTTTTCGCTTCAAACAAGGGAAACAAAAGAGAAAATAAACGAATGAGACTATATCAAACTAAAAAGTTTTTGCACAGCAAAGGAAACCATCAACAAAACGAAAAGACAACCTACTTAATGGGAGAAGATATTTGCCTACGATACATCTGACAAGGAGTTAATATCTAAAATTTATAAAGAACTCATACAACTCAGCACTAAAAAACAAACAATCCAATTTAAAAAATGGGCAGAAGACCTGAATAGGTATTTCTCCAAAGAAGAAATACAGATGGCCAATAGACATATGAAAAGATGCTCAAGGTCACTCATCAGAGAAATGCAAATTAAAACCACAATGAAATATCATCTCGCACTTGTCAGATTGGCTATCATCAATAAATCAAAAAACAAAATGTTGATGAGGATGTGGAGAAAAAGGAACCCTCGTACACTGTTGGTGGGATTGCAAATTGGTATAGCCACAATGAAAAACAATTTGGAGGTTCCTTAAAAAATTAAAAGTAGAACTGCCTTTTAACCCAGCAATTGCACTTCTGGGTATTTATCTAAAGAAAACCAAAACAGTAGTTCATAAAGATCTATGCACCCCTGTGTTCATGGTAGCACTATTTACAATAGTTAAGATATAGAAGTAACCTAAGTGCCTATCAATAGATAATTGGATAAAGAAGTTATGGTACATATATACAATGGAATATTACTCAGCTATTAAAAAAGTGAAATGTTACCATTTGCAATGACATGGAGGTGAGTGAAATAAGAGAAAGATAAATACCATATGATTTCACTTATATGTGGAATCTAAGTAACAAAAGAAATGAACAAAGAAAAAAGACTTACAGAGAACAAACTGGTGATTGCCAGAGGGGAGTGGGGTTGGGGACCTGGGTGAAAAGGTGAAAGGATGAAGTACAAATTAGTAGTTACAAAACAGTCATAGGGATTTCGAGTTTAGCATGGGGATATAGTCAATATAATTATAATGGTTGTGTGTAGTGCCAGATGGATGCTAGAATAGTCTGGGCGATCACATCATGTGTTGTATAAATGTCTAACTTTTTAAGATAAAAAATACAGTTTTAGCTGAGTGGTGGTTCAAAAACCAGTCTTCAGAAGATTGAGAAGGAATGGGCTATGATAAAGTAGATGTGCTTGAGTGAGACATGTCAAGAAAACTGAAGTAAGGAAGGGAGAGAGGAGAGAATGATAGCTATAGAATAGTGGTTCTCAAGCTTAGCTGCACATTTACAATCATATAGGGAGCTTTTAAGAATCCCAATTTCCAGGGGGAAACCACATACTAATTTGTGAGGTGAGGTGGGACCCAGACATCAGTATTTATTTCAACAGCTTTATTGAAGTATAATTGGCATATAATAAGCTATACATATTTCAAGTGTGCAGTTTGACATATGTTTACAGTCATAAAACCATCACCACAATCAAAATAATGGATATGTTCATCACCTCTGAAAGTTTTCTCTTGTCCCTTTGTAATCTCTCCCTTTCATCCCCTGGAAATTACTGACCCTACTTTCTGTTACTATTGATTAGTTGCATAGGTATTTAAAGTTCTCTGGATAATTCCACTGTGCAGGCATGTTGAAAACTACTACGGAGGGTTACAGATTGAAGGAATAAAAAATGTTATGTTTTTTTCTTTAAGTGCATAAGGAAAGTGAGAAGTAAGATATTTAAGAAAGATGAGATATTTGTTGGAACTAAGTCCCTGAGACAACAGAAGTGTTTGAAATTTGGAACTTTGACCAATAAGAAAGGAAGACAATTCTGAAAGCAATATCTCTAACAAAAAAATATGTTAAAGATAATGTATTTCCTTGTTATCAGCATCAAATTTGTCATATAGTATCAAGATTGGTTCTCTGAAGTACTAAAAAAATTAGCATTTTAATATTATGAAAATAGATGCCCTTTAGAAAACTCCTTAAATGGAGCCTGAGACCCCTGGCACTACCATGTGATGCCAGGAGGGGAGCAGATGAAATTAACAGTTTGATTATCGCTCGTTGTTGAGAGTCAGAGAACTGCCAGACTCTTTTTGGCCCTTTCAGAGTTAGGCTGCATATTTGCACTGAGGAAAGAGAACATTTAACATTTGAAAATCTGTTTACAGCATCTTTGCTCAGAAGAAATCCTGCTTGCTTGCCCTTTGGGTCTATGCCTTTAAAATACATTGGGGGAGAAAATCATTCCTCTGTCTCCCGAATGAGACAGAGAAGAGTTGTGATTAGAAGTGGTCAGAAGCCCACACTTATACTGAGAGAGATAATACCTTTATTCCCCATATCCACTCTTTAGAAAAAAATGGCTCAGAATTTGGATGTAGGTTAAAGCTGAGTCCCACTGATTCTGAGGTCCAGAGCTTGTTCCTCACTCTTGATCCTTACCTTTGGCAGGAGTCAGAATGGCTAATATCTAAGTATTTTTTGACAGTGTACTTGATCATAAATAAAGGTGGAATGAAAACTTGTCATCTGATTGTTTCCTAAAGTCTGAAAATTCATTGTGATTAAAGTATCAAAGTATGTTCTGACCTAGAGAGGGTAGGCTCCCTAAGTTTGAGACAGCCTAAATAGAGTGGGAATATCAATGTTGGCATGATTTGGGGTACTATTGTTACTATAGTCACAGCAATATTATAATGTATTTTCTTGCTTATTAATATAATAATAATTGTAGGAAAATTGGAAAATTTAAGAAAGCATAAATGATAAGTAACATTTATAATGCCTCCACCCAGAGATGATTATTATTAATACTTTAGTGAATATTCTTATTGGTTTTTAAATAGGTATTTACTTTTTTTTTTTAAATAAAGAGAAACCATATCGGATGTAAGGTTGTTTTTTTTGGTACATGCTTATTTTCACTTGATTGAATAAATGCTTACTTGAGTCAATAAAATATTCTTTTGCAACATAACATCATTTTAAATGTGTGGCTAATACTTCAGCAAGTGGATTTACCACCATTTAACCACCATTTCAATTGTTGAACATTTAAGCTTTTTCCAGTAATTTTGAGTGAATAGTGTAGCAGTTACTTTCTTGATTAATTATTGCCCATGTCTTTATTTCCTTAAGATAAATCCTGAAGTCAAAAGTTATGCATATTTAAATTATTTTTAATAGATATTAATAAATGCCTTCCAGAAAGGTTTAATTAATATTCTTTTTATTGTGTTTGAGAATCCCAGCAACCTCTCCGTATTGAGCACTAGCAATTAAAAAACTGCCATTTTGATATGAAAAGTTGTATTTTCTATAAATTTTATTTTGTTGATTCTAGTGACATTAAATATTTGTATTTCTTTTGTGAATTATCTATTAGCGTCCTTTGTTTATTTAGTGGAGATTTTTAGAAGCTGAGTTATGAAAGCTCTTTAGAAGCTGAGTTATGAGAGTGTATAAAACTATTAGACCTTTGTCAAATTACATTGCAAATAATTTCTCCAGTTTGTCATTTGCATCCTAATTTTGTTTTTGGTGTGGGTTTTTCTCTTTAAACAGATTTTTAACATTTTTAGTGTAGTCAAATCTATCAAATTTTTCTTTTATGATATCTGCTTGGTTAGGAAAGCCTTCTTGCATTCCCAAATTATATAACTACTCACTTCTGTTTCCTTATATTACTTTCACAGTTTTAAAAAACATTTACATCTTTATTTGGGATGTAATTTAATGTAGAGTGGCAAGTCTATTATTTTAATACTTTTTATTGAACAATTGTCTTTCCTCAGAAGTTTTAAATCATATATGTATATGATTTTTTCTAAGTTTTTTATTCTGCTTTATTGGGCTCTTAATTTTTTTCTCCAGTAATTTTTAGCAGTCCTAATTATTGTAACTTTTAATAACTATTAATGTACCTTATTACATGATTGTGTGAATTCCTGTTATCTTTTTGAAACATTTTCAGCATTTCTCATATATTCCTTTTTCCAGATAACCTTTAATTCAGTTTACTAAGATTCCAATAGAACCCCATTGGAATTTCTAAAGTAATTTTTTAGAGATAGTCTTAATAGCTTTATAATGTTTTCATCATTTCTTCAAGTCATCTTTTACGTTGTTTTCTTCATGTGGTTCTTTCTATTTTTAAAGTTAATATTTGGTATTTTAAGATTTATTATTGCTATTGTGAATAGAATCTTTTTTCATCATATTTTAAAGAGGATTACATCTTCCTGATGGAACATAGAAAAGTTGGTGATTTGTGTATACTGTTTTCTAACTGGTCATCTTATGAAACTCTTAATTCTAATAGTTTTTATTGGATTTTTTAATAAGGCAGTTATAGCATTTGTAAATGATGATAATTTTGTCTTCTTGCAATATTTAATTTTTTTAAATTACATTGGTCAGAACGTCTAGAATAATGTTAAATTATAGTAGTGAATAGTGAGCATTTTTGGCTTGTTTCTTGTTTGAATGAGAATGGCTTTAGATTTTTGCAGTTGTGTATTCTTTTTGACAATTTTTTTTTATCATGTTAAGGAAATAGTTTTCTATTTCTTTTTTTTTTCGGAATTGAGGTTAAATTGGAAAAAATTATGTACCTCATAATATACATTGAGATGATCATATGGTTTTTCTTCTTTTATCTGTTGGTTGATGAATTATATTACATTTCCCAGTAGATTTCTCCAAAAATTGCTCTCTTCAGGATGAAGGCAACTTCATAATAGCATACCTCTTTAAAGTAGTGCTAGATTTGATTACTATGTAAGATTGATCTCTAGTGTTCCTTTTGTATTACTTCTTTCAGATTTTGGTTTCCAAACATGCTAGCTTTATAAAATAGAGAGCGAAAAGGTAGAGGAGAGAGAGGAAGGGAGGGAGAGAGAGAAGCTTTCCATCTTTCTATGCGCTCTGGCAATTAATCTCTTTCTTGAAGGTCTGAAATAGTTTAGCTATTAAAAATGTCTAGGTCCTTTTGGATTAAATACAGTTTGAGATTTTAATATGTGCTATTTTCTAATTACGTTTCATACTTAATTTCATTTAATCTGTACATATCTTTATGAAATAAGTATTATTATCCTTATTCTAAAGATAAAACTGGGACTCCAAGAAGTTAAGATACTTGTTTAAGATCAACAACTAGTTAGTGGTAGAAAGAATTTATAAACTCCATTTTATCTGATGCCATAACTCATGTTTTTTAATCAGTGCCCTAAATTTTTCCTAATCAGGACTATTCCCTTATTCTCTAACACAAAGAAGTAAATTTAATCATTTTATTTGAATGTCTTATTGTTTTCCTCTTTGCTCAATTAGTTTCAGTTTTTGGTAACCCTATCATAATTATTACTGGTCTGTTCTATGTTGATAGCATATCTTCTGCTATATTAACAAATACAGCTCAGTATGGTTATGATAGAAGATCCCAGAATGGGAATGAGATGATATTTGTATAATACACTTTATATAATTCACATTTTAATTTATTGGGTGTTCAACATCAGTTTACACTCCTGAATCCTGTTTGTGCCTTGTAAAGAATGTTAAGTGGAACACATATAAAGGATGAAGGAGTTTGGGAAACAGTATTTTTCCATTGTAGTTTAAATATTTGTCATTGTTGAGGCTTGCATCAGGGTAGCCTTTTAGTAGTAAATGTTAAGTGATATTTCTTTGGTGTGTGTTTTCTTGAACAAAGAGTCTTTTGATGAGCTGGTGAACATTAGTTGCTTTCTCATATAATGTATAAGGATTCATTCAGTCATTTGCACTCGACTTAATGAAAACATTGTATGTGAGTCCTTAAACTGTACTATGAAAATTATTTGAGGTTTTAGCTATTAGAAGATTTACATTTACTCTTTTACAGAGTGACTTATAGGCTTGGAAATTTAGGAGAATAATGTTAATTCTTAAAAGTGCTTAATTTGGGCAAGCAATTGTGAGCTCTATTTTTATCTTTTTGAGCTCTTTTTTTTTATCTCTTTAAATATAAATAACATTTAATTAATTTAGTTAGAGTATTGGTTCCGATTAACATACACATACTGTATTCCCCACCTCCACCCATGGGGGGCATAAAAAGTTGCCAGTCTGACCTCTTTAAACTTGCTAGACATATGCCCTTTCAACATCAATTTCAAGGTTCCTGCTAATTTGTAAATCCATAGATATTACTATGGCAGACAGAGTGACAACATAGTCTCCAAAGGAGTACACAATTTAGTAGTTTATAAGAGAGAGACTATTTGGTAAAATTATTAAACTTCATGTGGATCCTAATAAGGGAATAGAGAAGAAAGTAGAAGTATTTTAGAAATGGATGGTAGGGAGAAGCATCTACTAAGTAGGGAAGGTAGAAATGTACAAATCAAATAGACTGTTAGAGAAGTATGGGAAAGCAGAAGAATGATTACTTGGGTGGTAGAACCAGAATATTGAAGTCCGTAAAGTCATCTTAGTACTGTTTCAGAAAGGAAGACACTTATGGCAAGGTTAAAGAGAAAAAATGTATACTGAGACAGAATCAATAGATTTGTCATTTATAAGGTCATGGAGCATATATGATGAGAACCAATATATACTATAAAGGGAGTTAAGGAGTAAATTTGTGGTGAAATAATTGGAGGCAGTGGGAGTAGATTAGGATACTAAATCCGAAAGTTAATCAGTGAAAAATAAGTAAGGATGGAAGTGACTGGAGGGCATTAGAATCTAATAAAGCTCCCTCCCTTCCTCACTACTGTAAGATCCTGAAATGCATTCTCAATTGTCCAGTTGATAAATATTTTGTTAGTGAAAATTAGAGCTGTCATTATTAAGCATCTTTGGTATACCAGTGCTTTATTTGTATTATTTTAATTCCTAAAACATTCCTGTAATGTGGATGTTAGCACCTACTTTTCACAGTTGAAGAAACTGAGACTTAGAAAATTTAAGTAACTTGCTGGAACATTGGCATGACTTTTCTGGACCTTTTCATCAGGCCATGTTGTTTCTTCTCTTTATTGAGCTGTGTTAAAACACCGGGATGGGGGTAGGGTAGGGTTGTAAAAGGAATATAAGGTATGATTCTTCTCCTTGTAGAAAAGAGTAGAAGAGAAATTTTAGTTACGCTTGCTACACTTTGTATTAACTGTATTTTCTATTCAAAATTTTATAAAGGGATCCCTTCTGATAAGCTCCCCTACCATTCGTATATTTAATTTCTAACAATTAGTTTTGTTTGGAGATGAGATGTTTTATCCATGATAATGATAGACTGAGGAGAAAGGAAGGACAGGCCAAAAAATACAGTATCAAGAGAAGTAAGAGTAAAATTTGTTCTTTCCACTATGAGAACTTCAAATATATAATTTTAGGTAGTACCTCAGAAAGGTCAGCTTCTTCATGGAAATCATATTGAGCTGGTCACAAGATGGTAATCAGGAGAGATATTTCATGTCTCCAGATTATAAAGCTCCAGAGTTTATTGTAACATAATATAATTTATTGAATTTGATTTCATCAATCAGGAATTAATTATTGGTGAAAGAGTCCTAACAGATGTTTAGTTTTCTACTATAAACCCTTTCTCCAGAAACAGTGCATAATAGAAAAAAATATGCTTAAAATACTTTAGAGATTAAACATTCTTAAATGATTTTCAAGTACTTTGGGAGGAACTAAGATAGAAATTTTTGCTGTACTAATTTTAGTTTCATATTCAGCTGCAAAGCAAGGTTTAGGTTGCATTTTGTTATATTACTATAAGACAATATTATGGAAAACTTTATTTAAAAATATTTTTATAATTTGGTCTTGGCTAAAACAAATTGACTGTTACCACAATTTATATGAATCAATATGATCATACTGAACTATTTATTTCTGCTTTGGTTAGTATAACTTTCTAAACCAAGAAAAACAACTGTATTAATAGATCTTCCATTGGAGAAGAACCCAAGTAGAATTTTGTAGTATAGTCAAAATCTGTTGCTTTTTTCAGAGAGGAAAAATAATATTCCTTCTCCTTTTTTAAAGTTCTTCTGGCTAGATTAATAATCAGATTGACACAAGACAGATTAACAGGAGGAAATAGCTAAGTTTATTGTATATATACATATGGGCTTCCTGAAGAATGGCTTATATGCTATCTTGAGCTAAGGAGAAGGATGAAGGGAGTTGTGGATTGGACTTCAAAGGGAAGGAAGGCAGTTCACATGGAGATGGAAAAGAAAATGTTTGGTAAATAAATGTTTGCTGGGCCATCTTTAACAATAGGACACAGAGAAGACTTCGATCAAACAGACCTTGCTAGGTTCATCCTCGTCTTCACACTTAGTTTATGTTAAACTAGTTATCTATGATGATACCTCCCTTCCTAGAGCAGATCCTCTGTCTGAATTCTTGTAGGTAGTTAAGTCAAAGTTTTTTCCTGGGTCTCTGTTTCTTAAAAATAACCAGCTTAATCACTATCTCAAAAGGCATATTTTAGGGTGGCAAACTCTGCTTCTCCTCACTTTTATTATTATGGCTCTATTAATACACTTTACCACTATTAACTGTGTTTACTTGCATTTTCTCATTGCACCCTCTCTTTGCCCCCACCATATTCTAATTGAACATCTGAGCCTCTATTACCAGAGTCATTAAAGATTGAGTCTCTTTTCAATTTACGAAAGAGTAGTGACTCACCCTAAGACATCAACCCAACCCATAAGTCAGTTGGAATTTGGTTCTCTTAACATTTCTCTCTTCCTTCGTCTCCCACATTAGAGCAGGGAAAATTGTCACTTAGTATGCAAACAGTGTGGGAAAGAGAAAAATTCTCCCTTCTCTCCTCTGGTTCTTTTGGCTGGTTGAATAATCAAAATGACATGAGGCAGATTAATAAGAAAATATAAAATTTAACTTCATTTGCAAGGGAATCCCACATACATGAGAGGTTCAGAGACAGAAAGAGAAAATGAGGTCTGTATGGCATTCTGAGCTAAGGATGAAATATATTCGCTTATACCCTGATCTTCCATGATTTGTTTTAAAACAAATTAAAGGATAGTGACTTCTGTTATGTTTTAGGTTTACTTGTCTCTCTTTAATAGACTGAATCCCTCAAGTCAGGGACTATGTATGTCATGTTCACTTTTGTAAACCTAGCATCTAGGACATAGACATTTGATAATTTATGAAAAAATGGATGATATTTAAGCACCTCTTGGGAGAAGGAAAGAGAGTCAGATTAGTTGCTGCAATCCTGGTTTATTGCAATTTCGATGGTGTTAATGGACTGAATTGTGTCCCTACCCCGCAATTTATATGTTGAAGTCCTAATCCCCAGTATCTCAGAATGTATCCATATTTGGAGATAGTCTTTACACAGATAATTAAGTGAAAACGGGGTAAATAGGATGGGCCTAATCCAAGTTGACTGGTGTCCTTATAAGAAGAGGAAATTTGGACAGGACTTGTACAGATGGAAGGAAGGTGATGGGAAGACGCAGGGGAAAGGTGGCTATAAGCAAAGGAGAAAAGCCTAGGTCAGATCCTTTCCTTACAGCTCTCTGCAGGAGCCAACCCTGCTGACATCTTGATTTTGAAACTCCAGCATCCAGAACTGAGAGAAAATAAATTGGTCGTTTAAGCCACCCAGTCTGTGGTACTTTTTACAGTAACAACTAATACAAGTGACTTGTATTCTTGATGTAGCAAAATCCCAAGTATCTTTAATTTGCCTGTCCCCAGAGAATAGTTCGCCAAGCTCAGTGCCAAAACCTTAAAAACTTTTTACCTCCCCTCGGGCAAGACATGGGAGAAAGAAATTTGGCTGGCTTAATGGAGAAATTAATATTCATCTCTTTCTACTTCCCCCCCACACTGTACAGTCAATGGCAAGCTGCTGGCTAATTCTTTAGTTCAATTGAATTTATTTGGTTTGGCAAAGAGCAAGTGTTTATGGGGTATTTGTGTTCTTAATTGTTGAAGAGGCTCTGCCAATAGACCTGGTTGCTCTTTCAAAGTAGAAAGTGGAAGAGGAAGATTGAATAAAATACTTTTTAATGATATTAATTTGTACTAATTGCTTGTGCATAATCTTAGCAACATTACTTTGCCCGTGTTGTAATCTACAGGAGCAGAGCAAAGTGTCTTTTGGCTCATGCCTATTGCTTTGATAGTTGCCATACCTCTGATCTGCTACCAGTCATACTTAGTTGCCACAGCCATTTTCAGCATTTTTTCATTACATGCTTTAGCTATAAGCTAAATACATATGTAATTTTTACCATTTATTTCTTCCTTTCATTTTAAAACTGGGTCATATATCAAATAGTACTTTATTTAGTCAACTCTTTTATAGTGTTTTCAGGTACTTTTATAGTGTTTTTGAGATACCGAAAGAGAACAAATGTGAACATATATAAAAATAGAACACTTACTCTTTCATCGTTTGAAAGCAGTTTACCAGCATTCTAATAGGGTAAACTAACTAACAAACCGAATAAAGATCTCAGTCCTATAGTTAAAAAAAATTGTTTTTGCCATAAAACAAAACAAAACAATGTAAACCTCCAGCTTATGGGCAAAAAAGAATTTTAATCTAATGTTTGAAATGTGAAATATGATATTCCAACCAAATGGCGAAATTCTTATAGGTAAGATTAAGTTGGAGATTAACACTGAGGTAGAAAAATAAAATATTTAGCTGTCAGATGGGACAGTTATTATAATTAACATGATAGTCTAGAAAATTCAAGCAAACAGACCAAAGAATTATTGAAGTCTGAATAGTAATTCAGTAAGATTGATAGAAATGAAATAATCAGAATACATGAGAAAATGATCGCTTTCTTAACTGCTTGAAATAAGCAGTTATAAAGAACAAATTATAAAGTTTAAAAAAAGAGAAGAGCTTCTAATAGCAACATAATAAACTAAGCCCTATCAGATAACAAAATGCACTTGTAGCAGAGACTGCTGTTCATTCACAAATATGTTTTTCGCTTCTTTCTTAGGAATAGAACCCAAATTTTTAACTATGTGTCACCTGCAAAAGATGATTTTGCTTAGCCTCTTGTGATGCTGTGTATGGCCATTAATAATAAACTCTGGCCAATGAATGAACTATAAGTGTAAATTTATGAAAAACTCTCCTTTGAAGGAAGGGTGAAGGCATTCTCTTTCCTCCTTATCATCTTTTCTGGAATGTGGACCAGATGGCTACAGTAGCCATCTTGAAATGCGATGTAGCCTTGAGGATGGAAACCACTTTGCTAGGATAGTGAAGCAAATAGATAGCTGCCACCATACTAGCCCTGGGCTGCCAACCTGTTCTCATTCATTTTTAATGAGAAGGAAATAAACTTTATCTTGTTTAAGTCATCATTACTTTGAACTTTGCAATAAGGTACACTTAAAGCACTTAAATTATAGTGATTAAAATAGCGTGGTACAGATGCAGGAATAATAAAAAAGATCATTGAAATAGAATAGAGAGTCCAGAAATAGACCCAAGTACATGACCATTTAGTATATAATAATAAAGATACCAGTTCTTACCAGTGGAAAATGATTCAATAAATGATGTTAGTATACTTGATTATTCATTTGAGGAGAATAAGTTAGATTTATACTGTATGTGTATAAAAAAAAAAGCCGGAAGAATTAAAAATCTATCACATTAAAAGAAATGTAATAACTCTAGAAAGAAACACTGGAGAAAAATTCTATGAAACAAAACTTAGTATTAATAAAAGAAAAGATTGTCAGACTTAATTACATAAAAATTTAAAACTACTGCACAGTGAGAAGTACTAGCAACTAAACTAAAAGACAGATTAAAAAACTGGAAAAATATTTGCAACATTTAAAAAAGATAGTATGTGATAAGCTCTATGAATACATTTAAAAGTAGAATAACAGTAGGCAAAGATTGTGAATAGGCAATTCACGGAATAAGAAATGAAATAATCAAACATTTGAAGAGATTTTCAACAAAACGTAAATGGGAGCTTGCAATGTGGCTTTTCTGGTCCATAAAATTGGCAGTAATTAAGAAGATTAATCATATCTACAGTCAATTGGGTTATAGGAAAATGGGTACTTTCATCTACTCTTAGTTGAGGTATAACATGATATAATCGTTTTGGAGGACAATATAATAGTATTTATTGAAATTTCAATTACAAGTAAACTTTGACCCAGCAATGCTGTTTCTGTGAGTCTATCCTATAGAAAAGTTCTTGTGAAAATACAAGGAAGTTTGACACAGCGTTGTTCAAATAGCAGAAATTAGGAACAACCAATTTTAAAGGGCTGGAAAATTTTCAATCGGGAAACACCTATAACTTAATATATTTAGCTAAAATTGTTATATTCAGAAGATTTTTGTTTTTTAATAAAGACTAATTTCTCTGCATGTGTTCTATGATGTTTTAGGTCTCTGCTGCTGTGTAATAAATTACCCCAAAATTCAGTGGCCTGAAAAATAACGAAGATTTATTATTCTCATGATTTTATGGGTTGACTGGGTTCAGCTGAGCAGTTCTGTCTTTGGATAGCTAAAATCACTTGTGCAACTGCATTCATAGGGGCGCTTGGCTGAGCCTGAAATTCCAAAGATGGCCTCTCATCCTCAAAGGTCTTTCTCCATGTGGCTTTTCATCCAGATGTCTGTCTCTGAGCTTTTATAGTGTGGGGGAGGAAGAAACTTTTCTCTATTCTCCCAGATCAAGACTATTTATAATTTGAATTTTGGGAAGTTTGTCAAAATATATCAAAAGGTTTGGACATTTGATTAAATAGGATCGTAAGTCACAACACTTAGTTCTTACTCTTGAGGATATTTGAATTTCTTAAATAATTAAGGACTTGATTAAGAAAATATAAAACACAGAACATTATTTTGATAAAACACTGAATCTTTGCTTTCTAGACAGAAAACTTTTTCACAAAACTTATCAGTAGCAGACCAATCGTCCAAGAAAACTTTGTTCTTTTAACAGATAAAAGAATATTTAGTACACAATTGATATTAAAGTTTAAAGAACTTCTAATAAATCCATGCAGTCTTATTCAGCTTGATCACACATAAAATTTCCTTTCTAAAAATTCCTTTTTCATAAAATTTCTACAACTTTTTTGTGCCCCTTTTAGTTTGTCTCATGTTCTCTTTCTCATTCAGAAATAATCAGGACAGAACTACTTCATTTCCCTTAATGAAAACAAATCTCCTTATCTTATACCTTGTTTTTAAAAGCCATATCCTATTTTTCTTGTATACACAGTTGTTTTCCCTGTTATTAATTTTTGCAGCTTTAATTACATATATTAGAATTCTTAACTTTTAAAAACCTTAATTTCTAGTAAAAACTGGGAAGTAAGCAATTGTGAAGTGTTATAACAGTATTCTTTAGATTGAAAAATTTATGAACTTATTTCATAATTTCTAGAAATGTATATTTCCTCAAAACAAAAAAAATTTAATGTGGCATAGGACATGCTTACTAATAGACCCAAATATCTTTAGTTCTTCTATAATCAGAAGCAAAAAATAGATAAACCTATGTTCAGTAATTAATGTTTTATTATTTTATTTGGAAATGCTCTAGACTTTCAGTGACTTTAACTTACCATTTGGCTTAACAAAATTCTAAGGTTTCAAGTTATCAAAAAAGATTAAAGAAACTATTTTTAAGTACACATACAATTTAATTATTGCTAAAGAGTTCATCTAAAGAAAAACCTTTTTATCCTATTTACATTTATTTAATTTACTTGCTCTTAACAATTATGTTTAGATTACTTATGAAAATTTCATCATACTGTTATTTTTCTTGCTGACAGATTTTGCAAGGTAATATGAATTTATTTGACTAGTAAACCCAGATAGAATAAAGTTATTTATCTGCATTATATTCAATGTTGATAACTCTAAAGACATGTCTATTTTAATTAAACTAACAAACTTAAACTAGCTTTTAAGTTTACATTAAAGATTTTCTTACATCACGTGAACATAAAAAAATATTTGGGTTAGTTTCTATCTTTATGTAATTTTAGAATGTCTAATCCTTATAAGCATTTGCCTTCAAATAATTAATTTTAATTTATTAAATTAATTTTAACAATATTATCTGAAGGTAGAAAAGTATCTCAAATTTACAATACATATAGGCACCCAGACAGACTCAGAAACCTTTTAGCCATGATACTGGTACAATAATAATGCAAAACTCACCAGTTTATAAAAGAACAGTTGGATCCAAACTATTTCTGACAGATAGAATAAACTGCCTAGATGGCTAAAGTTTTTTCTTATTCATATTTATGGAGACGAGTCTTTTGGAAGCTATGGCTAGATTTTGGGCAAGGATGCTTCTGTATGTAGCCTTTTGTACTTAAAAACTTCTTTACCTTTTTTTTCAGTCATAAGAATTGAGAATGGTAAAAGGTAGGTGGGCTTTGAACCATTTCTAGAGCTGCATTTCTGGTTTTGCAAAGGTTTGTAAGATAAGGACAGTTTCTCAATTTCTCAAATGATATCATAGGTTGACCTACCCATACAGTGACTTCATCCCTAATTTACTTACTTTAGCTTAGGAGAGGATGTTGTTTTAAAAAATATTTCCAGGCTCTTGAATCTTCAGCTTCCAATTTTGCCAAATTTCCGATCAAAAAGTTATTAAATCTTTTCAAATATCTTGTTAGGTTTCAGCTGTGACAAACAGTAAATATTTCTGGCAGTATTAAACAATTCCATGGACTCAAGAGGGTGCAAAGGTCATACCTTCTAGATCATTCCCTTTGATAGCCAAAAGAAAGAACTGACAGCCTTCATATTCTCAGCAGACAGGGGAGTGCTTCCCAGAGAGACACAGTGTCTATTTCCACAATACAATCAGATAAAAGAGTTTCAATTGCTTCACATAAACGTATTCAAAATATACCAACTCACCTATTCACTTTTACCTTAACTCCATCAACTCTTACATTCTTAACTATAGCCTCTAATAGGACTTTATCTACATGTGTTGGTTTTACAAGCCTGGGTAGAAGACTTGTTCTCTTCCAGACATAATATCCATTCTCATAAAACATTCAGGTAAAGTTGATATAACTCTTTTTACCATACAGCCTGACTAAAAATTTCAGTTTTCATAATCTTATAAATGCTTACATTTATATATATTTTTAATCTAATTGTAGCCTGAGTCAGGGCTTCACCAATGGGTTTTGGTGCCCACAGTCCATGGAATTCCCTTATCAAAGAGTTCTGGAAATTTCTCTTCGTTCCACCCCTATCAATATTAAAAAAAATTGGATCTCATTTAGTTTATTTGATTTGGAAGCCCTTGCTTTTAAGTGCACTTTTAAATGATCTAATCTATTTGAAACATTACTTATAATAGCCATTATAATTTTAGGTTATAATTTCCTTGAGGGCTGGCAGCTGTTTGGTAGGACTCTAGCCATCAATGGACTTTAGCCCACATTTCTGTCTGGCCATACTTTGGAGCTTACAACCTGGCAGTTCCCAAGCTGAGTTCTTAAGACATAAATTTTTAGGTTGTTTTTTAGTAATATTTACTATTTTTTTTCTTCTTAAGTCCAGGACAATTGTACTTCCAGTATCCCAATTTTTTCTTCTTTTACAATATCTGCAAATTTCTGTAGGCAAATAGGAAGGGGTCTGAGTGGACTTTGATTTTTGTTCTAATTTGTTCCTGCATCTTATTAAGAGAATTTTAATGACTAGCCATTATAACAATATGAGAGCTGTCTAAAAATTTTTCATTCTTTTTAATTTAGAAAAATTTCCAAAGGATCCATTACCTGACCTTGATGAGTAGGATCTTAATAGTGACTCAGACCAATACTCTGGATGCAAGAGGCATCCCCCAAGGAGAGTGCAAAAAGATGCAACCCTCACAAGATAAAGTTAACTCCCAGAGTTAGAAAGAGCTATTCCCAGAAACAGGGAATCTTGTACCGTACTCCCCACCACTTTGAAGGGAGTGTTTATACTCCCTAAGCTCAAATCCACAGCCTACTTGACTGCCTGACAGATGCATATACATCCTCCAACTGGTAGAAAACAAGAATGAGAGGCCTCGTTTTTACCATCTCTGGGAGGAAATGGATAGACACAGAAAACTCCCTTGAGAGCTTGGTATGGCTGGACAGAAAGCAAGGTGCACCCTCTAGATAGTGGAGGCCAGAGAGAAAATATTCTCACTGGTCATAAGGCCAAGCTCTCTGAACGTATAATAAGACAAAAGGAGAGACACTAGACGCAGAGAAAGAAATAGAATTAACAAAACCTGTAAGTACTCATACCAAATAATCAAATGTTGCTAAGCCCAATAAATTAGTTTCACAAATATTTTTTCCCACTAATCTAAATTTAGAAAAGGAAAAAAAGGACACTCTTCTACCACTGGACTCTGCCAGTAGAGATTTGGGAGTCTGGTTTGGCAAGAATTCTTACCTTTATGGGCATGCTAGAGGTCCCAGGATCTTTCTGCTGCAGCAGCTTCAGGGTGAGCAGTGCTCGGCCAGTGAGGTACCTTACTAGCATATGTTCAAAGCTCCAGCTGTGCGGGAGGAAGAAACTTTCCTCTACCCTCCTAATATGTTCTTTTGGCTGAGACAGTTTAACAACAACAACAAAATAACCAAATTTAATTATATATGCATGAGAATCTCACATGCATGAGAGAGTCACAGACTCTATATGCATGAGAGGTTCAGGGACAGAAAGTTAAAATGAGGTATATAAATCTGTCATTCTGAACTAAGGATAAGGCAAGGTGCCTTGGGGCTTCAAAGAGTCATTACGGGACAATAAGAAGAGCAGATGTTCAATAATTAGTTTGTCCTGCTGTGTATATATATTAAAAAAGTTTATCTCCGATAATTCTTATTATAGGCAAGGTCCCTAATTCAAATTCTTCTGGATAGTTCAAGAGATGGGAGGGGGCTGAAATTTCTATTGAGCCCTCAGAGTCTCAAGTACCTGTAGCTCAAAATAATCTGCATACCACAGAGGCACATCTTGGTGTGAGTTGTTCTGCACCCCTACAATAGCATGGTGGCTACCTTCTAAGAGGCAGTATTTCAAGAAGACATGTCGCAGGTGCAAAGCTCTTATTAAGCTTCTGCTGGCATCGTGCTTGCTAAAGTCCTCTGGCCCAAACAGGTCATATTGCCAAGTCCAGTGTGGGAATAGACTACACAAACATGTAAGTAATAGAAGGGGTTGTTTGTTGAAGGACATAAATATTATAGTAACAGTTTACTACACATAAAAAAGAAAGTTTCAGGATATATTGGGTAGAAAAAGATCAAGTCTCAGTGGAGTATGATTTCTTTACGTTTGATTTTTTGGTAAAAAATCAGAACAAACTGTCATGTATCAGTTTGAATGCAGAAGGAGTTAGAAGGATCCAACTGTGTTTTGTTAAACTAAGATATTAAAGAAGTGTGTAAAAATGTGAAACAAAGCCATTCTTGTCAATAATTTTTTTTGTTTAGGAATATTTATTATAAAGACTATCCTTTCCCCTACTGAATTCAAGTGTCACTTTTTTTTTTAAAGAAAGAATTCCTATAACATCTATATCTGTAGATTAACATGTTTGCGTTAAATATTTAAATATGAAATAACATTATACAGGGTCTCTTTTGTCATAAACCTGGTGACCATATATGTGTAGATCTGTTTCTAGCCACTCTATTCTGTTCTATTGGTTTTTTTTTTTCTGACCCTTATTATAACACCACACTGGTTTAATTACTGTGGTTTTTTTGGTAAGCTTTATAGTAAACCTTGATATTTAGAAGTCCAAGTCCTCCAGCTCTTGTTTTTTAACATTGCTTTGACCATTCTTGATCCTTTGCATATCTCTCTTGATTCCTTCTAACTTTTTAATAATTGGTTTTAATTTTAACTAGAGAGTTATTTTGAATATTTATAAAAATTTTACCTCCCCAATTCTCTGAACTTGATTGTAGCATGGTTCTATTTGTAATAACTTTCCTTCCTAATTTACTATATAAGCAATGGATACATGTAAAAGAAAAGTCATATGCATTTATATTTACTTCATTTTGTTTCACAAATATTTATAATATAATAGGGTAAAAACAAGCAGATCCAGGCAAATAGAAAATAAGTGGAAGAGTGTACTATAAAACAATAGAAAAGAGTAGTTCAGGCCTGTTATTTTTTGGACAATTAGGGCAGAAACTTTGACTCTCATTTTATTTAATCAAAGCAAAGAGAATCAGTTATGAGGTTCACAGTATCCCTAATGCAAAAGCAAACCAATTACTCTAAAGGAGTTTTTTCCTGGTACTGAATTTGAAGATGTGAATTTTTTTCCCTTCTGTTAGATTTAAAAGGGATTATAACGTGATCTAGCAGTGTTTTCAGTAACATTTTGAACATATTTCCAAAGTGCAGTTTATCTGAATGAGAACTCTATGAAATCAGTAATATGCTACAAATATGTGGTTTTCTGATAGTCTGATTTGATCCAAGGATCCAATAAAAAATAAATGGGCTATTTTTATTTTAAAAATAAAATGCATATCTCTCAAGTAATTCTTCATGAATATATTTTAAGAATGTATAACTCTTCGTGAATATATATATGTATATATATTTTTAACCATATTTTTCATGGGAATTAGGCAACAGAAACTTTAGAATGTATTCTTTGGCAGGAACCTTGTGTTGCCAGTTAAGGCATATCTACATACTTTGATAGCTGAGTGGAGGCTATACAAGTTGATATTCTTCAATAATAATATTGCATAATAATAATGCTTTGTTGCCAGGTACTGTAATAAGTTTTTTTATTTGCATTTTTTTCATTGAATCCTACTTCACAGATAAGAAAAGTAAAGCAAATAACTTGCCCAAGGTTATATTTCAAGTAAATAACAGAATCAGGATTCAGTTTCTGGCAATTCTGCTTCAGTTTCTACTACTTGATAATGCTGATGAAAATTAAGAAGCCTAATGTGGGATTTGTTCCTGAATTAGGAGGTTCGGAAGATAGAGCTAAGGTTTTCCCTCAAGAAACAGTTTCTAAGTCTACTCTCATAGATGGATGAGTACAGAAAACTGCATTGTTCTTTGACAAGTTTTACTTGAGATAAATTTGTTTTGCATTCCTTTAGCTTCCTTTTTTCTTATTTATACCTAAGTAATTTCAATCTTCTGAGAAACTGTTGTTGAATATGGTCATTGTCATGGGTATTATCACTTTTACTTTTGTTTTATAAATGTTAAGCTTTCAGGGAATGAAGTGGCTCGCTTAGATAGATAGTTATTCTTGTAAAGAATTGAAATATAAGCAAATTACTTTAATGCCTTCTGTAAAGTCAATTTTAGATGCATGTCTTTTTATAGTTTTACAGTTTAAAAATATTTTCTGCAATTTTCTTAAGATGCATGATCTATTTGAAATTATATGATTGAAACTGGGAAAAAATGTCCAGTATGTCTTGCAGCTGGCATTCCTGAAAGCTGAATGGAAATTGCAGAGCCAATTTCATCATGTTATGATATTTATACTTTTATCAAAATTCTTGCATTTTAATGCTTGTTTGTGCACATTGGTTTTGAAATGAACTCAGTGATTTACATTTGAAATTGCTTTAATTTCACAAACAAGAAATACCTAAATTTTATAGGTTTATTTCTATCCATAGTAATCTGGCTATAAAGAAGATGTATTCAACATTTTAATGATTTTCTATGTTAATTTTCAGATTGAAGGTTTATAACAAATGTGGAAGGATGTTCACTTCAGAGAAAGGAGTTGTGGAGGAATGGTTGTCAGAATTTAAGGTAATATTTATGATTTTAATATAATAATTATATTCCAAAGAAGTTTTGTCTGGAGTTTAAATTCCAGTTTCCTTTTTTTATATGACTGAAAAGCTAAATATCTGTGGAAGCAAAAGTTATGTTCCAACAAATCTTAATAGGGAATTATTTACACATAGTAATCTTTTCTGGAGATCAATTCCTTTTTTCTTCAAGTGGTTCAAAGAGTTTATTTTCTCCCTTTCATGGCAACAACAGAAAGAATGGTGAAAGTCTTTGAATGTTGATGTAACTCTCTCCAACCACCATCAAAGATTCAGTGTTGAAATGTTTCTCTCAATTTATGTAATGGAAGTAGGCTTGATCGACAACGCAGAAAAGATGGGAAGATATTTACCCAATTTTCTACCAGGATATCTTTCTCTAGGTAGCTAACCTAGTGGCAATATATAAGGCATATATAACTTTTGGTTACTTGACAAAAATAAAACTTCTGTTTTCCCGTTTCATGAACTCTTCTACAATAGCTAAAATTGTGTTGCTTGAACAAGTTCTCCTTATCCTTTAGGTCTCATTGTTACACGTAATTATGTGAGCTTCATGATCATAGAATGAAAGGTTTGGGCTGCAATTGTCACCGTTTTGTTCAGCCCAATCAGCCCAAGTCCTTTAGAGACAAACATACAGTCTGACAAAGTCAGACTTTTTGGCTTATTTCAGTGAGGGAGACTATACAGCGGGTATCATACAGGCATCTCGCCAGAGAAAAGATAAAATTGTTATACAATTTTGAGGAAGGGTGAAGTTTAGATGAAATTTAAATGGAGCAGTATTTTGATGGACTCAGAACAAAGCAGAACTGAATGCGCATAGGGTCAAGAACTGGTCTCATTGCAGAGTAGACCCAGAGTCTTGTTGTCTTGGAAACTACAAAGTTAGCATCTATGTGGAACATTGTGTTCAGAAACCCCTTCTCTGAAACTCTGCACCTGGGCTGGAAATCAAGCTTGTTTCTCTGTGTCAAGGTGACTTAGATCCTCCAGGCAAGAGTGGGTGTTTCGTTTTACAGGTATATTTTAAAACAGCAAAGTTTTTGATGTCTATGATTTTAGATAACAAGAATTCTCAGTGAGTAAGAATACAATAGTCACACACAAAAAAGAAGATTGTTATGACACTTTTCAGTTGCAGTGTGTCCTTGAGAGAAGCAAAGCTTCCCATTAATTTTGCAGCTGGTCTTATCTGTCACTGTTATCTCATCCTGATGAAGGAATGTCTGGGCACATTTTTACTTTGTCTGCTTTTATAGTCATAAATTGAGTATCCTTTGGAACTCCTAAGTCGTCATAAAGTGATGTAGAATATTGTAAAAGTGCTCTATATAAAGTACCTTCTACATATTGTAATAGTTTGATTAAATCTTCTATGTGCTTTTTTTCTACATATGTTGTCTTTGTAAATGGGTATTCAAGATATTTTTAAGTCTTTTTCTGCTTCAAGAGTGTTTAGCTTTGTTCATTATATCATGATTTTTTTTTTGGCAAGCTGATAAAAATTGTCAAATTTAACAACTGAGTACCACTTCTAGGGCATTCTTATGTTTAATGGTGAAATCGAATTTGCAAAACCAAATATAGCCTGTTACTTATTCTTTAATATGGGAGTTGTAGAAAAAGAGCATGTTAAAGGATGGAGTGTAGGGGAGGGGTCAACTGCCAAGGCAAATAATTGAAAACCATGACTTTTCCTTCCCATCTGTTTGTTTATGCCCTTCCCCTCCTGGCTTGGATATATAGATACCCTAGGAAGTGTAGCATCAAGGGGTAAGTGGGGGAGGGGGAGCAGGGAGAGGCAGGGGGCCGTGCAGCAGTAAGGACAGCAGTATGCCTTGTGTTTGAGGAAGTGGGTGGTTGGGGGTAAGGGTTGCATGGATGGCGTATAGAAGAGAAAACCAGAGTGGTTACAATGGTAAGTTGGTTACTTTGAGAAAAGAAGTAAATATAAAGAGGATAATGGGAGACAGATTTCTCTGTGTCTAAGAAAGGAATTAGAAACATAGAATAGGGAAAGGGGAGAAAGAACCCTAAAGTGTTAGACTGGAATTAGAAGAATCAGTATGAACTTATGGGTCTAAATATGTAAGTGATATATTTGCATATGTATATCCATATATTTATGCATACATGTATTTCCTAGCTTTGTTCACTAAGTGGACCAAGAAGCAATGGCACCCCAGTAGCAATGAGTACACCAAGCACACAGATCTTGTTTTCTAAATACCATCTTCCACTTACAGAAACTAAGATGTGAATAAACAAAGTATTATCTAAGTAATATTTTATCAATAAAACATGTATTATGTGAGTAGTGATATTGTATTGAAATTTTTATAAATTTAATTCAAGGGTAAGGAAACTTTTCTATTGGGAGGAGGGGAGTGAAATCCTGTACCCTATGAAATAAAAAGTAATTTAATTTAATTTTTTCCTAACCATGCAAGATTAAAATTATCCAATTTTCAATCAATTTGGTATAACAAATGTTTTAAATTATTGTCAAGTCTACATCATAGTCATTTAAAAAGGAAAACTGTTTCCTAATCCTTGGTTAATTTGGTAAGCATTTCTGAAAATTATTTGCTCTGTTATTTTGAATTGTATTAATGTATGTTGAATTTAGCTCTGTTTCTGTTTGATAAAGAGATTAAGGTTTCATGTAAACAGCAGTATCTAAAGGTAACAGAAGATAGAAAAGTGCTTGAGAACAAACATCTTAAGTACTTTTTAAATTAGAGTGTCTTGTCTTTTGAAATATTTGTGATGTTCATTACATATTTTGGTTAAAATATTTAAGAAAGGAATTTTGAGGATATATCTATATATATTTAGAAAAAGCCTTTGTTTAGTTGTTTTATGTAATAACCGTGGTATTAATAAGGCCAAGATCATCATGATTGGTAAAGTTGTCCAAAGTACATTGAGCTGAGAAGTGAGAAACCCTTTAATATAGTCATAATTCTTCTGTTACATGGTTTTACGATATTGTACAAATTACATAACTTCATTGGGTCTCAGTATTCTCATAAGAAAAATTGAAGTAGGTGGTCTGTGAAGATGATTTTAGCCCTACACTGTTCTATGGTCACTGTCTGAACTCCCAGCCTCATAACCTCACCCAACATGCTCTCAAATGCACAAAGACAACACAATTTGCTTTGTGCAAATCTCTCCCCCGACCTTTGGAAGAACTATTCAATATATCCTCTGGCTTTGGGCTCTTATTGTTAGTACTCTATATACCAACAAAATGATTAGACTGGGACTTTTTTATTTTAAAATTTCATAAATAGTTTGATTTCTAGCTTTTCAAAGATTTGTAATATATTCGTAACAATGCTATGTGTGGATTTAACTAGCATATTTCCAGACTCCTAATTTTTTTGATTTTCTGGTAGTCACTGAATTTCAATATGTGATTCAAAATCCAGTCTGATGTATAATATTGTTGAACAGAATTGTTTTATTTATTGGTTCTCCACCCATCTGTCCATCTTCATTAATTCTCTTCTACCCAACCCATATCACATCCTTACATTTTTTTAAAAACCATCTGTCAAATGATACTTTAGTACGAAGCATCTGTCTTCAAATTTTGCCAAGACAATTTTCCAACATAATTTCCCATTATTACTTTTTTTTTTTTTGTCTCCTGTTCTGCCTTCTGAAAAGTGAGACAGCTTAACTAGTATTTAAGAAGGCCAGTACCTTTGAACTAGTACAGTGCCGGAAAATTTAAAGGTTTGCTGTAACACTATTTAAATCATTAGGTTCTTTCACATCTTAAGTTTTTCAAAGCACTGATCATAAACACAGCAGTTATATTTTCTCCCCTTCTATAAACAAAGTAACTTTTCCCATTTACAGAATTAAATAATTACAGAATTATGATAAAATGTAGTAGTTCACTACACTAATTTTTTAGGAGATCTTTTCTTTCATTTAGCAGTAGTAGCCTAGGTCCAGGGTATTTTCTAGAGCTTACTTTTCAGAAAATAGCTAGTTGTCCTTTAGTCTTTATTTCACAGAAAATATTATATCTCATGAGAGTTAATTGGTACATAAACTAAAAATTGTAGTTCACATTTTAATCAATGTTCCATTTTTAGCCTTTCTACTCACTAATAATTTTTTAAAGGTTTATATTTCAATTCACTTAAGTTTAAAGTTTTATAGTTAGACACATGTATATACATAATATTTTACATATGTAATTCAGGTTCATTTCCATTCAGGGGATTAGAAATCTGCTGTTTATTTGACTATTATTTCCCTTTATATAAATTCCCCTAGTATAGGTTACTATTGGTCAAATAATGGAAATGGAATGTTGCCTGGAGATCTTTTGTTACATGCTTTTGAAATATTGAAGAATGCCCTAATCTCCTTTTTATGTAAGCAGTTGCAGTGAAACTACCCCCCACTCCGCCTCCAAGAATGGTAAAAGGTTCCCAGATAGTTCACATTTACTTACCACTCTGGTAAACTATCTTATTAAATTTGAAAAAGAATCTATTCGCTTATATATCCTAAGGTGAAATGTGACCTAATTTTAAAGAATCTATTGAAGCATAAACAGTAACAGTGTATATTTCTTATTCTGTTCATCTATAATATACCCCTTCAGCAAAAGTTTGAGTATGAGGCCTTGTGCTGAGTGATGTGGATGGAGAGACAATAAGATAGTTCTTGTTCTCAAGGAACTCAACAATAAAGTTAAAATGAATCAAATATCCTTATTATAAAAAATGCATGCTGCTTAATTTTCTGCATATAGTTATGCACACATATATCTGTGTACACTAACCATAATCCACTTTAAATCATGAAATGCTAGGATATGGAACATGTAAGAAATAGTGTATGTCTTGGAATGACTGTTACCAATATTTCGAGACATATCTACTGCAAGATTAACATCTGTTAATTGATTGACTGAAGGAAGTAATTTGCATAAGAAAGAATAATGACTTGGGAGACAGATGTTAAGGAAGGGGTATACTCTAGAAGGATAGGTTTTTATAATTTGTCATAATAAAATGTTTTGTTTTTGTTTTTGTCTTTTTTCAGATTTCCCTACTACTTTTACCCAAAACCGTTTGACTTACTACTGGAATTTTATCTCCTCCCACTTTCCTCTGGTCATGGTGTCCTTTCTGAATGAGTGGTGCTGGCAAGCTGTGATTAGTTGTTCATATATTTTAAATAGCATAAGGAAAACAAATTTGTTGGTAGTGTGGCTACTTTTTTCTCCATTTCTGAGGAGTCTAAAATTTTCCCCCAGTTCTATAAAGAACAGCCTTACCTAAGAGTCACAATATGTAACTCAGAAGTTACTTTGATAATGATCCGTGGTGTTAAGGTTTGAAATATTATTAGATCTCTATATAATAATGTTCCTTAATAGAATATTTATTAAGTAGCAGGGTCAATAGGCTAATGAGATTTATAACTTATATAATGCTGCAGAAAATGTATCTCTGGCTTTATACATGGTTTATATTCTCATTTCTAACCCCAAACTGTGATCAATGATGAAGTTGATGTTAATTTATGTCCCTGTTGATGATAAGAGGATTAAATATATTTTTTGTTTTATTTTTGCAATTATTTTGTTGAGGTATAATTCACATAACATAAAATTCATTGTTTTAAGATGAAAATACAGTAGTTTTTAGTATATTCATGATGTTGTACAAGCAATACTAGCATCTAATTCTAGGACATTTCTATCACCCCCAAAGGAAACTCAATGCCTATTAGTCGCTCCTGACTCTCCCTTCCCCCAATCTCTGGCAACAGCTAATCTACTTTCTGTCTATGGATTTGCCTATTCTGGACATTTCATAAAAATAGAATGTATTCTTTTAAATTTGTCTAGACACTACCAGAAACATCTTTACAAAGTTATGCCACAAATTTGAAAGACAAGAGTTCTTTAGTTTCATCTCTCTATAAAGTTATCCAGGAGCCACAAAGTGAGGTAAGTACTTTTACAGTTTATTATACTAGTACAAGTTTTTACAGTTTTATTGTGAAATATATATATGGTGGTGAGAAAAATTCTGTGTTTAAAGAATTATATATTATGGAGTGTTTAACTGATTACCTTTGAGAAGTGGGGTGGAGAGGATAAGAGAAGACTACTTTATTTTCAAAAAATGGCAGAGTAAAAACAAAACTGTAATAAAATCAAATCCAGTGTACCATCCCCCAGGCCAAGAAATAGAATTATTAGCATATTCCAAAGCCATCTCTGAACATGTTTCTTTCTTTCTTTCTTTCTTTCTTTCTTTCTTTCTTTCTTTCTTTCTTCTTTCTTTCTTTCTTTCTTTCTTTCTTCTTTCTTCTTTCTTCTTTCTTTCTTTCTTTCTTTCTTCTTTCTATCTATTTGTCTGTCTGTCTGTCTGTCTTGCTGGAGATAGCTTAGAAAAATCTGGGTCACTACATTCATTTATTCATTCAGCAAATATATGTGTGCCCATTGTGAGCCAGCTGCGAGCCAAGGTAATAGAAAATCAAAGATGAATAACACATGGTCTCTATCCCCCCAAAAAGAAAGGGTCATAGAAAATAAGTAAACACCTGCTTTCAAGGCAATGCTTAACTGAGTCTAGATGGATATGCATGAGTTTGCCAGATGTGCAAGATAAAAAGAACATTTGCGCCTTAAGGATAGTATATGGAGTCCTGAGAAAAGGCGCAAGGCATTTAAAGAATGGTGAGTAGTTTTGTCCAGCTGGTGCTTTCCCAGTCCTCTTTTTTTTCTCATGCCCCATCTCCTTTTCTATTTTTTTAGACACAAATTTAGTTTGAAGTAATAAAATTATCTATATTCCAGAATCTGGAATATAGATAATTTTATTACTTCAAACTTACAAATCCCACAATTCATATAGAAATAGAAAAGCTTTGGAAATAGCATGGAAAATAAAGAGACATGGCACGTGGAACAAAGCAAGTAGGCTAATGCAGTAGTTAACAAGAGAAGATAAGACTGTGATAGGAACTGAAGCTGGAAAGATGGGTTTAGTTTGTGACCGTGGTGGGTCATGAAATCTATCATAAGCAGTTTAGACTTTTTTTGCTCCGAAGGGATGACTTGATCAGGTTATTCTTTTAGGAAGGTGGCTATGTGAAGGATAGATTGGAGAATGGAAAAATTTGAAAACAAGAAGATTAGTAGGAAGGAGGTTATGAAAATAGCCTAGGAGGGAGCTGTTTAGAACCTGAACTAGGGAGTGTCAGTTGGAATAGGAAGAGGTAAAGTAGAGGCGAGAAATATGAGGTATATAATTTTGTTTTCGTACTTTAAGTTTGGTAGACTCTAACACAAGGGTAAAATAACTTATACTCTGGAATCCAATTCTATATGGACCTATGTGCCTTTGAGATGAAACTATCAAAACTAGAGTCTTTTGTTATTTGAGTAGTTAACTTCTTTTAAGGGAGCCTTTTAAGCTTCTGCTGTATATGCTATAAAGTACATCATGAATTTTAGGTGCTGAAGAAAAGATTAGTGAGTATATCGACAAGCCAAAATGTTAACTGGAATAACTAAATAGAACAATCACATTTTTCTTGTCTTTCCCACCTCCCTCCAAAGCTTCTTAACTTGTGTAGTATATATAGGTGCATTGTTTTCTTGAAGGGTTTTTAGTTTTTTGTGTTTGGGTAGAAGCCATTTTAAAGATTTCTATGTTTAAGGGAGAATTACTTCACCAAAACAGACTTAATAGCTGTGTGCTTTAAAGAATTTTTTTTTATTTTTATCGTTTCATGCTTAGTATTTTTGAAAGACTTAAAAATTATTCCTCTGATGAAGTGTATTTTAACCAGGCTACTTTGAATAGAGTCTGTGAGGTAAATTTCTTATGGGCTAGTTTGGTTCACAGCATTTCTTTTATTCAGATTAATAGTGAATACAGCTCTAATGGTTCATGGCTTTATTTCTCAAACACAAATTTCTCCACACATATGTAATGACCCCTAAATGAACTATCTCCTGTTCAGTAAGTGCTGATCTCCCACTTGGATGTTGCAGCAATATCAAGTTACTATAAAAGTTACTAAATGCTTCCTTTCAATTTCTGTATTTATATTGTTGGGGACTGGTAACAGTTTGTGGATGGTCTTCAGTCCATGGACCACACATTTACAAGCACTGGTTTAGGACGTTTTGCACATAAGTTTGTTTTATGTTTTTTTGCCTGATCCATGTAGTGAAGACAGTGTGTATTCTGTATTCTTAAAAGGCAACTCAATCTTTAAAAATCCATTTAGAAGTACTTCTAAAATATAACAGTATAATTTACTTTTACATCACAACCTTCTTTTTATTCTTTAGAATATTTTGTTTCTTAATTTGGAGATATTCTAAAAGAGTTGTTATTGTCTTTTGGCATTTTTGAAATCTGAGACATTGGTTCTGGTATTACTTGAAGTCTGGCAAATTTGGTATTTGGATTCTACTAATAGTACTTTTTCATTATTCAGTTTAATTCACTTAATAAATATTTGTTGAACCCATATAACATGCCAAAAATCACTTTTAAATATAGCAGTAGACAAAAGAGACTAAATTCTTGATCTCATAGATTAGAATTTGTATGCTGGTAGGTGAGATAGATATTAAACAAATATCTAAATGTAAAATACAATGTCATTTAGTGACAAAACTAGGAAGATAAATGAAGTGGAGTAGGAGGAGTTCGTGTTGGGACTGAGGGGGTGATGGTTGAATCAAGGTCTGAATTGGAGGGAGAATTAGAGGGCAAGAACATTCCAGGAGAAGGAACAGAAAGTGCAAAGGCCCTGAGATAGGTATGTGTGGTGTGTTCAAGGGACTCTAAAGAGGCAGTTTATGGTACAATGTGGTTTTCTTGACTGGTGTTTTTAACTGACTTTAACTTTACGATAGGTATATAATTAGAGGCTAACAGTGCTTAAGTCTGCCAGGAAAACAGCTGTCTTTTGAAAGAGCCACATAAAGTCTCTTTGATGTCCTAGTCGTAGGGAACCAAGAGTGAAGGGAGGGTCAGTTCAATGGCAACTGGCATTTGAATAGTAGTGTCCTTCCAATTTTTAAAATCTATATCCTACCTGTATTCCTCAGTAACTGTTCAATGCAGAAATAAATAAATAAATAAATGGATAGATAAATAAATAAATAAAAATTAAGGTAAAAAAAAATTGCAAGATTTTCTTTTAATTTACCAAACTTAACTGTTTCCCATCTTTTATTCCTGCTCTAGTCATTCAAAGGCATTTTAAAGTCACATTTCTATTACTATTACAAATCTCTCTTTGGATACAGAAGTCTTAGGAATGGATTGTTGTAAAAGTTCGGTTGTAACTTAGTTGCTTTAGAATGCAGAATGTATTTTAAAATGGAAAGAAGGTACATGTTGATTAGGGTCTCAATGACCCATAAGAAAACCTGTTTAACACATGGAAATATACTTGAGGTGCAGTTCTCTCTTAATAGTACTATAAAACCTACTTTCCAAACATAACAGTGTTTCCATGAGGAAATACATTCAAAAATTCAAACCAGACACCAGGAATACAGCACATCTTAATGCTGCATTGCTAGTCTCAAATATAGGTAAGTTAGATAAGTGAGACACCACTTGTATTTTCCACATTATATATCATTTTATTCTTTGACGTTTTTCATGTGTGCTTATAATCGAGTCAAAAATCTTGGCTCAAGTTCTGACCTTTGTGAGCTGTGTGATTTTGGTTAAAGTAGCCTCTGTCTCAATTTTCTTATGTAGAAAGTATGCATAATGATGTTCTACACTACAATGTTGTAAAAATTGAATGGGTTCACTTGTGTGAAAGCATTTTGCAAGGTGTAAAACACTGCACAGATATTGGTGTTTACCTCTGTTGGTTCGATATGCATAATTAATCTAATCTTATAACATAAAGTTCTACATCCCCTTTGAATCCGTCTTCATTTGGTTCTACTTTCATAAAGCAAAAACCCTTTTAATTTTGGATTTCAAACCAGTTATAAGGCCTTTTGAACATTGATTATGTGTTTATGCAGACTATTGAATAAATTTTCAACGTAAGGTTTCATAATTTTGCAGATACTCATTAGACTACATCAATGGGTTTAATTAAAGCTTTCCCAGGTATTTAGAGATGAAGGATCTCACAGTATGAGATTATCGATACTGTTCCACAAAGAAATTTTAAAAACTCCACCTGTAAGCTAAATATCCCCCTACCATTTTTTCTTTGTTCCTACCACCCTAACCCCATTCTTTCAGATTCTACCCTAAAAACTTTTCTTACTGTCTATGTATGTATGGGGTTACCTCTGGCCCTCCAGTTTCCTGTTACCTTTGTCATGCTACAGTGAATACCTGTTACCCTCTAATGACCATTTTGAGAAACAAAAGATATTCCTTAACTGTCAGAAATTAGATAATTTTTCAATAAGACTAGTTTGACTTAGTCAATGTTTATGGAAGTGTAATTTTTGCTATACCTTATGGAAATGACTTTAATTACATCCATTTTACTTTATATATCTGTTTGGAACCAAAACATCCACTGTAAATTAGTTTCTGTTCATTATAATTATTGATAGTAGAAAATTTGTTTAATAAGTTGACTTAAATCTGTTGCCTAAATTAGAAAAGTGAATGAACGGTATAATTCATTGAAAATACAGTAGCCTGATAGTTTAAATCTCTTGACAGTTGTATATGACTTGTGTATGATCAGTCATATACTTTAAGATAATACTTACCTGTAAGGATCCTTTATCTTGAGTTTCTGATTTAAAAAAAGATGTCTATTATAAAGATAGTCAGCTTTATTAACTGGATAATGTTGGGAGTGTGGTGGGAGAGGAAAGGTTATAGATAACTCCAAATCATTTTTAAAACAAAATGACAGCGATGTTTAGATTATGCAGTGGCAATTAACCATGGTTACAATAGAGATCTAGATCTAAGGGCTCTATAATTATTCAGCTACTCCACACAACAGTCATTGCTGTCAGGTGCAAGAGGTGACATAAGCTCCAGAGGTGACAGTAACTACCTAGAATTCCTATTTCAATTTCTCCAGCCCAGTAGCCAATCATTTAATATTGGCATCCTTTATCAGAATAAAGGGATATTAAGGAAGAAATGTCTTACAGCTTAAGTGTTTTAAGAAGTTAAAAAGATATGGTTTTGATAATAATACTACTGTAAGATTATAGAATATTTTAAAGTTTACAAAGTGCTTCCGAATATACTTGTTTTGCACTGTTTGCCCTTCCACTAGAGTTTGAAGTTTTACTCAATAGCTAAACAGTAAATAGTTTTGCTTCCAAAAAATGGAAACATTTATATATTTCAGTAATTAGCAATCAGGGAAAACTTTTGTATATCATATATCAGTGTCATTCAAATACAGTCCAGCCTTCGAATTAACATTTTATCTTTCTTCCAGTTGTTAGAACCTGTCTGTCACCAGCTCTTTGAATTCTATCGCAGTGGAGAGGAGCAATTACTGCGATTTACACTGCAGTTTCTTCCGGAACTGATTTGGTGCTACCTTGCAGTCTCAGCCAGCAGAAATGTGCATAGCAGTGGATGCATCGAAGCTCTTCTTCTAGGGGTTTACAATTTGGTTTGTATTTTACGTAGTTAACAAAATGTTTCCTGGCAAAAGCAAATATGTAACCTTTTCAGTAAAAGCAAATATATAATAGGAACTACTTTTCATTTTAGTAAAGCTAGTATTTGTTTTTTATCCATCAAATGACTCATAGCTCATTCTTCTAAAGATAACTTTATGGAGGTTGAGGGCTATACAAGCATACATATAATTATGTAAATAAACTTTTTTGGATTGACTGAAGACTGGAAATCAGATCATTTCAATTCTTTTATACATGTATCTGAAAATACCATTGTCGAATTTAAAATTTTTTAAACTTAAAATCCATTGTCTATAAATTGTTTGTGAACTTCACAAAAATTTAGAAGAATTTAGTTTAACATCTACCATTAATAATTCTATAAAATCTGGACTGTTTCCAGGACTCACACCATTTAACATATAGTTTGCATTACTAATAGTGTACGTATATTAATTAGTATAATATTCTATATGCTTAAGGTTTGTACTTTTTAAAATGGAAAAGAAGTTTAAGAGCCTTTTCTTGACATATTTTATAATTGTGTTAATTGATTAAGAAAATGTAACTTTTTATGTGAGAAAAATTAATGATTATTAAGACATTACATCTATATTTCAGCCATCCTTTAAAACTATATGTTACTTATATTTGAAAAATGGAAGGTGAACTCCGGGTATTTATGAATAACCAACAATGGATTATCATAATTTAAGATTTTAGTTGATTTTAAAATTTTTTTCAGGTCTTTTTTTAGACTAACAACTTAAATTAAGCTTTTAAATTTGTGTGTAAAAAATAAATATTTTAAGATTTTTTTTCACTTTTGTAGGAAATAGTTGACAAACAGGGACATAGCAAAGTATTGAGTTTTACGATTCCATCTTTATCCAAACCATCTGTATATCATGAAGTAAGTGACATTGTATCAAAATAAATTTATTTTCTCTAAGATTTGAAGTAGCTATAAGTTAATGTCTGGTTATTGAGGCAAAATTTTTTTATCAGTTTATTAGTATTTTAAAAAGTATAAAACCTGCAAAGTATTTGCTATTCTCAAAGTGAAATAAGAAATCAAAATCATTAAACTTTCAACCAAAATCTAATTGTAAGAGATCTATTGAAAGTATTCATTTTGAAGTATTTTTCTCTCCTTCTGATGGATAAGACTAGTCTATTTTTTTATAGCATTTATGTATTTTCATGGTAGAATTTTTGAAGTTAAGCTATTTTATATTTGTGGTTTATATGTTATTTATTATATCTTTGAGCAGAAAATTTAGTAGTTAGTATGAATATTTTTAAGATATATGATGTTCATGGCAATCATTCTTAGTGGTGTATGTATTCTAAATATCACATTTTCAACAGAATGTTTATTTTCCTTCTTTATTCAAATGTCTTTTCTTTAGCCTTCCAGCATTGGGTCTATGGCTCTGACCGAGAGTGCACTATCCCAGCATGGTTTGTCAAAAGTAGTGTACAGTGGACCACACCCCCAAAGAGAGATGCTGACAGCACAGAATAGGTATACTGTGGAGACATAATTTACTATCCTACCACACTGCTTAAAAAAAAAAAAAATTATTTCAGTAGATTTATAAGTAATGTTTAATGAGTTGTATGTAACAAGTTTTAAAAATATTGAGTCATTTATACAAGAGAAAAACACATCTTCCCCATTTGTCACATACTTTAGATGTCCTCTGGAACATCGAATTTTTAAGATAATTTTCATATGACTTGGAAAGTCTCTTTCCTTTTAGCTTTGTATTGTTATTGTTGTGATTATTTTGTATAGGTGTGTTCTATAACATAATATTTCTTTCCAATGCCTGCTTAACTTAATTATTGTTGACTTCTTAAAATTCTAAAGATTTGTAAATATTCTTTTGGTTTATTTTTAGGTTTGAAGTGTTGACATTCCTTTTGTTGTGCTATAATGCTACCTTAACCTATATGCCCAGTGTTTCTCTTCAATCACTGTGTCAAATTTGTTCAAGGTAAATGTTTTTAATTTTGAAATATATGCATCTAGGATTGCTAGTTTGTTACATATCTAAGTTATTTTTGTTTGGTTTAATGATTTGTTTACATTAAATAAGTTAATATGAAGCTGAGCCTAGTCAATACATAGAAAGCTCCCTATAAATGACAGTTATAAAAAAAAACAATGAAGAGGGTCAAGCTGAATAGCATTTCAATAGAATATTGAAGTAGACAAGGATCATACTATATAATTAAAAGGATGGAACTGTTACGACCTTTCAGTTTTTAGTATGTGGTTAGTTGCTGTATTGTTTGCTTTTTAAAAAATTATTATTCATTTTTATTGTGTTCTAATTTGGCACCAAGAAATAGAGATACTGGTTTTTAAATTCGTTAAAAAGAAATTGAGCCAAGAGGTTGGTTAAATAAATTATGATAGTCCTAGGGTATATTATGCAAACATTTAAAATTTTTGATTTAAAAGAGTATTTAATGATAGAATATATGTGGTGTGATTCCAGCATTGACTGAATATGACCAGAATATTTATGTCTAATTAATAGGATTATGGTTTATTTAAATTTTTTCCTGTGTGATTTTCTCTCCTGTAAATTTTCTATGATGATCATCTTACCTTTTTAAAAAACAAAAACAAAAGAAAACAAAAAAAGACACAGAAAAAGCCTTTGATAAGTCAGATAAATAAGGGAAAATATAGAATTAAGGAACTTATAGAATAATTTAGATTTGGGGAAGTTATTTAGAAAATGCAACTTTGAAAGGTTAGTAAGAAGGAGGGTAGGTAGAGCAATATTTAGAAATCAAATCAAATCAAAACAAAAAAGCAGAAATTGATGCTGAATAGGATAGAAAACCATGCACGACCAGAGGGAGAAGGGAGGTAATGAGGCAAGGCGCTTGTAGAGTCTTGCAGATGATTCCTGAATTAGAGCATAATTACATTTCCTACACCTTGGAAAATGATAGCAATGTACTGTCTCTCCCACTTACTGAGTCTTTGCAATATGTCCATTTTAAGTTGTTTAAAGTCAGAGGTGCCCAGACTTTTAAATTTCATTAGATCTGTAATATTTTTTAAAAGCTAGAATGAGTGGGGCATCTACATAGCGTTGCCAGCTTTTTGCTTTGCCAAGTCATTATATTGTAAATATCTACCTTCAACATTACTTTTTAAAAAAGAGACTATTTTAACATCAAAAAAGAAGAATGGAAGAGAAAGACAATAATTTATAAATTAAAAATGCGATATTTAACTTTCTTTGTTTCTCTTTTCACTAAGGTCCAGTGAAAACTTTGTTATGTACTAAAATGAGAATAAGGACTAACATTTCAGAAATATAGGTTTAAGGAGTAACTTGATGCAGCAGCTATCACCTGTTTAACCTAAAACACACTTCAAAAGCTCAGGTCCTACTCTGAAGCAGTGTCTTAGAGGACCCAGGAATGCATATATATATATATATATACATATATATATATATATAGTTGTAATACATTCAGATGTTCTAATACAACCTCCTAAATAAGAGCCACTTTTAATGTTTTCCTGAAACTGCTGATGGAAAACTTAGAAAAGAACATGTGTCACTGGCTTCTGTCCTGTGTAATTCCAATACACTGCCTGCCCTCTAATATAATTACTTTTACTTTCTGGGTAGAAAATTGCTAATATACCAATTTTGCCTAACCAGAGAACTGAATAATCCTTTAAGAACACAAGTAAAAGCTAGAGCTAGTTTTAAAAACAAAGAGAAACATACATTATTTAAAAACTAGCTGTAGGTATTTTGGCCAAGGAAGATTTTAGTATAAACATATTAGATTAATTTGATACCACAAGAAAAACCGATTCTTTATAAATGTTCACCATCTCTAAGAAAACAAGGAGGAAAGAGATCTAATAATTCAAAAGACTTAAGCTTTAAGTAATGCTAACCCTTAAGCCACAGAACATGATATAAGACGAACTCCATCAAATTTGTCATTCCCATTTTTTTTTTTTTTTTTTTTTATATTCCCTATAATGATATTCTCAATGGTTTAAAATCTAGTTACTCATTTCTCTTAACTTGTGGTTCCCTTGTTTATCAAATAGTCTAATTAAGATTTTCTGTACCTTTTAAAAATGAATAGAAAAGAATTAGAAAGCACTTGTATCTAATCAAGCAAAGCTTTGTCCATATCTATGGATAGAAACTGGTTACAGAACTGATCTGTGGTGATAAGTCTGTTATAAATGGTTCTGATAGTTAGAGTATAGGACTTCCTGATGACCTTAGTCCTAGTGCAGGATTTCCTGAAGAATAAAGTAATCTCGCTGTATTATGACTAATTCCATCCTTTTGGCCATGTACCCATTAGTTTTAGATTGCAGCTCAACTTGGTTGTTGATGATTATGCCAAAATGATTGCCTGGGTCATCTAGGAGGAAAGGCATGTAAATATAACCAGAAAAATTTATGGAATATCTGAGCTAGATCCAGTGACAAATGTGTCCCATTCTTTTTTTAACTTTAAGATTATAATGAATTGTGGAAGTTATTAAAATAATTTTGGACACTTCCCACCCTCTACCCCTACATACAAATCCATTCTACTGAGCAAAAATCTGTTCAGTTACCATGAGCTTTGCTTTCCTGATTCAGACCGAGGGCCAACTTGATAGCCTGTGTTTTCCTCCTACAGAGTGTGCGTGGCCCACTTGGAGAGGAGGTCTGAAAGGAGGCAAGAGCTAGACTGAATGAGTTTTAGTCAAGAAGTTTTTCTGCTAGTACTAAACATTGTATATGGCCTTCCTAAAAGGAATATACCCACCGATACTACAAATAAGTTTTGCTAGTATATATCAAAGCCCTTTAAATTTGGAGAAGTATTTTAATGTGGAATATAGTAAAGACGAAACTGTACTAAGCTAGTATGTTAAATTATCTCCCATTGTGTTCACCTGGTGAGTCACTCGGCTGACTGACTTGGATATGTATTGCTATGGATTCTTGATCAGGGTATTTCTTCCTGTGTATCGATAATGAAATCTTACCTCTCTCCTAATTCTTAAAATCAGTCGTCCTGACTACCTAAACAGATTTCTTCTTGTTTTTTTCTTTTTGTCCATTAAGGGCATCTTTGTGCAAATAAACCATTCTATGGATTAATTCTCATGACTGATAAAATTATAAGTATATCACATCTATCACTTAACACAGTGAGTGTGTGCCACTTTGTTATCATTCAATAAATAACGGCTATTATTAATTGTACTCCAATGATGAACCCATGTTAACTATGAATGTATAGCATCTCTTTCTTTTTTCTTACCTGTATGCTGTTGCCAACAGTTGTTACCAGCAATAATATTACCTTTTATATCTTATAATAGGTAATTCTTTGTTGAAGGAGCCTATAGTTGACTTTTCGTCGCTTATTATTTTATTTGCAAACTTCTTTTGCCTATCTAAATCTTCTTCATCCTTCACAATCCAATTAAAATAATCTTTTCTCCAACAACTCGAGCACTGTGTTTGCATGTAGAAAGTGATAGAAAACACAGCCTTTATTAGGCTCCCAATTTCAAAAAGCAGAAGCATGAGAACAGAAAAGTGCTCATTACTGTATAGACAATTTTTCCATTTTCTCTTTTCTCCTTTTTCTCTTTTACTTTCCCTTTTTATGTTCTCCTGGCCTTCTCCTCACTACTTAAAAAACAGAGCGGAAAAAGGTCTTGAAATTGGTTAGTTTTGTTTCATCATCTGTATCTTTTATCCAGATTGATAGAAAGTAGAACTGGGCTAAATTTTAAATATTTTTCAAATTAAAAATTAGAAAAACAGTTGTTTCCATTTTTCCGACTAGTTTCTATTCACTGATCTGATGATCTTAAGATAGTAGTTAATCTACTTTCTTTTCTACTTTGAATTCTGGTATATACATGAATAAATATTCTCTTCAGTGAGTCTCAATGGAATCGGGCCTTCAAATCATTTTGTGGTTTAAACGCAGAGTTTATTGACAACAGTCTCAAAAGTTTACTTTCAGTCTAAGAATGAGACATTGTTTCTCAATAGAGAATGAGAATTAGGGCAAGAGTTTTCCTCACTTACAAATCGATACTTTAGAACCTCTCCCAGAAATGTAGTAACAAAATATGCCTTCCAAAGGGATTTTTCTGTTAACATGGTTTATGATTTTGGGAGAGATCTATGTGACCATAAAGTAAATTTAAAATAGAAATAAGAGTTATGCTACTCAGCTGCTCTTTTGTAAGGTAAGGTCCTTATGTTTTGGATTTGTGAAAGGAAATCAGTTAACTTCAGAGTATTCCTGTGATGAACAGAGGAATCAGGCATTCATGTGATAGGTAGCTTTATTGATTGTTTTTGTTTTGTTCTGCATTTTATTTAAATTCAGTGAAGGATCTATGAGAAAAGAATATCCTTGAAAAGAGTGATCAGAGAACTGAGGAGTGAACCAGAGAATTCTTAATTATTAAAAGAAAAGAATGGAGAAAAGAGGGTAAAGAGATACATTATTAGTTAATAATGTAGCTGGATAGGACTAGATTATTTTGGGTCTCGGCTCAAATATTACCTCTTGGGAGAGGCCTCCCATGACCATCTTTTCTAAAGTAGCAGCTTCTCATCCCAGTTTATTACCTTTTAGCACTTAAAACACTGTCATTACCTTGTTTGTTCATCTAGTATAAATCTGTCAACTGCTGGAACTTCATGGGGTGAGAACTTGGATGTTTTGTTTACTGCTGTATCCTCAGAGTTTAGAGAAGTACATGGCATACAGTAGAAACTATTTGTTGAATGAATGAGTGATAGATGATCTCGTTCACTTCAGATTTATGATACATTAAATACAATTATGATTAAAGGAAATAATTTGGTTTTTACTTTTAAAATATTTTTCAGTGATAAATGCAAAATTCCTACACTCTATTACTACAGTTTGGGTAAAGTTTTAGTAGTTACAAAAAAACTAACTTCTATGGTCTGAATGTTTGTGTCCCCCTAAAATTCATATGTTGAAATCCTAATGCCCAATGTGATGGTGTTAGGGGGTAGGGCCTTTGAGTGGTGCTTAGGTCGTGAGGGTGGGGCCTTCATGAATGGGATCACTGTGTTCTTAGCCAGGAGGCTCTCTTGCCCCTTCTGCCATGTGAAGATACAGCAAGAAGTCTGTAGCCCTGAAGGGGGAGGTCCCTCATCTGACCATAATGGCACCCTGATCTTGTGC
>NW_024342467.1:10997624-11036365 GCF_902729225.1 Pteropus medius | reverse complement strand
AAGTAAAAGCTAGAGCTAGTTTTAAAAACAAAGAGAAACATTCATTATTTAAAAACTAGCTGTAGGTATTTTGGCCAAGGAAGATTTTAGTATAAACATATTAGATTAATTTGATACCACAAGAAAAACCGATTCTTTATAAATGTTCACCATCTCTAAGAAAACAAGGAGGAAAGAGATCTAATAATTCAAAAGACTTAAGCTTTAAGTAATGCTAACCCTTAAGCCACAGAACATGATATAAGACGAACTCCATCAAATTTGTCATTCCCATTTTTTTTTAGTTTTTTTTTTTAGATTCCCTATAATGATATTCTCAATGGTTTAAAATCTAGTTACTCATTTCTCTTAACTTGTGGTTTCCTTGTTTATCAAATAGTCTAATTAAGATTTTCTGTACCTTTTAAAAATGAATAGAAAAGAATTAGAAAGCACTTGTATCTAATCATTGTACTCCAATGATGAACCCATGTTAACTATGAATGTATAGTATCTCTTTCTTTTTTCTTACCTGTATGCTGTTGCCAACAGTTGTTACCAACAATAATATTACCTTTTATATTTTATAATAGGTAATTCTTTGTTGAAGGAGCCTATAGTTGACTTTTTGTCGCTTATTATTTTATTTAGATAGGCAAACTTCTTTTGCCTATCTAAATCTTCTTCATCCTTCACAATCCAATTAAAATAATCTTTTCTCCAACAACTCGAGCACTGTGTTTGCATGTAGAAAGTGATAGAAAACACAGCCTTTATTAGGCTCCCAATTTCAAAAAGCAGAAGCATGAGAATAGAAAAGTGCTCATTACTGTATAGACAATTTTTCCATTTTCTCTTTTCTCCTTTTTCTCTTTTACTTTCCCTTTTTATGTTCTCCTGGCCTTCTCCTCACTACTTAAAAAACAGAGCGGAAAAAGGTCTTGAAATTGGTTAGTTTTGTTTCATCATCTGTATCTTTTATCCAGATTGATAGAAAGTAGAACTGGGCTAAATTTTAAATATTTTTCAAATTAAAAATTAGAAAAACAGTTGTTTCCATTTTTCCGACTAGTTTCTATTCACTGATCTGATGATCTTAAGATAGTAGTTAATCTACTTTCTTTTCTACTTTGAATTCTGGTATATACATGAATAAATATTCTCTTCAGTGAGTCTCAATGGAATCGGGCCTTCAAATCATTTTGTGGTTTAAACGCAGAGTTTATTGACAACAGTCTCAAAAGTTTACTTTCAGTCTAAGAATGAGACATTGTTTCTCAATAGAGAATGAGAATTAGGGCAAGAGTTTTCCTCACTTACAAATTGATACTTAGAACCTCTCCCAGAAATGTATTAACAAAATATGCCTTCCAAAGGGATTTTTCTGTTAACATGGTTTATGATTTTGGGAGAGATCTATGTGACCATAAAGTAAATTTAAAATAGAAATAAGAGTTATGCTACTCAGCTGCTCTTTTGTAAGGTTAGGTCCTTATGTTTTGGATTTGTGAAAGGAAATCAGTTAACTTCAGAGTATTCCTGTGATGAACAGAGGAATCAGGCATTCATGTGATAGGTAGCTTTATTGATTGTTTTTGTTTTGTTCTGCATTTTATTTAAATTCAGTGAAGGATCTATGAGAAAAGAATATCCTTGAAAAGAGTGATCAGAGAACTGAGGAGTGAACCAGAGAATTCTTAATTATTAAAAGAAAAGAATGGAGAAAAGAGGGTAAAGAGATACATTATTAGTTAATAATGTAGCTGGATAGGACTAGATTATTTTGGGTCTCAGCTCAAATATTACCTCCTAGGAGAGGCCTCCCATGACCATCTTTTCTAAAGTAGCAGCTTCTCATCCCAGTTTATTACCTTTTAGCACTTAAAACACTGTCATTACCTTGTTTGTTCATCTAGTATAAATCTGTCAACTGCTGGAACTTCATGGGGTGAGAACTTGAATGTTTTGTTTACTGCTGTATCCTCAGAGTTTAGAGAAGTACATGGCATACAGTAGAAACTATTTGTTGAATGAATGAGTGATAGATGATCTCGTTCACTTCAGATTTATGATACATTAAATACAATTATGATTAAAGGAAATAATTTGGTTTTTACTTTTAAAATATTTTTCAGTGATAAATGCAAAATTCCTACACTCTATTACTACAGTTTGGGTAAAGTTTTAGTAGTTACAAAAAAACTAACTTCTATGGTCTGAATGTTTGTGTCCCCCTAAAATTCATATGTTGAAATCCTAATGCCCAATGTGATGGTGTTAGGGGGTAGGGCCTTTGAGTGGTGCTTAGGTCGTGAGGGTGGGGCCTTCATGAATGGGATCACTGTGTTCTTAGCCAGGAGGCTCTCTTGCCCCTTCTGCCATGTGAAGATACAGCAAGAAGTCTGTAGCCCTGAAGGGGGAGGTCCCTCATCTGACCATAATGGCACCCTGATCTTGTGCTTCCAACCTCCAGAACTGTGAGAAATAAGTTCCTGTTGTTTTGAAGCTACCCAATCTGTCATATTTTGTTACAGCAGCCTGAACAGACTAAGACACTAATCCTTTGCATTTCTGAATAAAGGTTTTAGTTCAGCCTCTTATAGAAGACTGCCGATTTCCTTATGGGTAGCTAGTAGAGAAAATGAGAGAATCTGGAATCTTATTTCCCTTGTGAATCTTTCAACTGTGTTGATGTTTGCTAGAATTGTTTCCCTAGTTCTCACCCAAAGTAAATTTAAAAGTTGGATTGACCATGCTAGAGCTGTGGCAAAATTGTTTTAAAAATTGTATAATAACATCAATAACTTATTTTTCTGACCATATCCTCTTTCTTGAACCCTATACTTTTCTGATTTCTAAACCTGTATATTCAAATCCAGTAACCATCTCTATCAGGGTGTCCCACAGATACCTTATTGGGTTAGAACTCTTTCTGTTGCAACTAACTGATATCTACATAAAACGTGGTTATATAAGAGGGGAAACTCTTTGGCCCTTTGTACCTGGGAAGAGCAGTGATGCAACTGGCTTCAGAGTCAACTGGATCCAGAGGGTCAAGCGTTATCAGGATATTCTCTCCGATCTCTCTCATCTCATTCTTCATCTGTTGGTATTGTACTTTCTTTCTGAAGATAGGCTTTTTCCATGTGGTAAGCACAGTGATTATAGGCAGCTAAAAGCTTATGTTGCCGACTTTTAGTGAATTCAGAAGAAAGAACATCTCCCCTAGCTTCACTATGAAAAACAATCCAGCAAAAGGCCTCAGGCTTCTTCTATAGGCCCCTCTTGAGCCATGTTGGGTAGCAAGAGTACTGTATCAGTTTAAATATTGGTTTGGCTGTTTTAACAGATAAATAATGGTAACAAAGTAGATATTTATTTTTCTTTCACATAAAAGTGCAAGCTGGTAGGTTGACTATGTTTCTAGTGTTCAGGCTCCTTTTCTTGCAATTCTGCCATTCCCTAGGATATTGCTCTTACTTGTGTAGTGATAGTTTGCTACTATTCCATCCACCTTCTATCCTGCAAGCAGGGAGAGAGAGTGAAAGGCAAGCAAATGCTTTTTAAGGATCCAACCTAAAATTTGCACCACTTTAGTTAACAGACCTTTGTCCAGAACTAGTCACATGGTGACACTTAGATGCAAGGAAGGCTAGAAAATATGATCTCTAGCAGGTGGCCATTGTTCCAGCCAAAACTGTTTGGGGGAGATAGAGGGGAACGTACCTTAAATATAGTATTAAAGGAAAAAGGGGAAAATAAATATTTGGGTAGCAATCTCTTGTCACAGGTAATTTTATTGGCAGCCTTACTATAATCATGTGATTATACTTGATTATATAGGGGAAGACTAATTCCTAAAGATAAGAAGGATAGAAGTGCTATTAATGGAAGACATTGGAGTTGGTGGGAGAGGACATGGTAGACAAAAGTTATATCTGTACCCTGTACCCAAAAGTCAACATATCTGAAATTTAGTGTCTTTCAAAACAGTATGTCTTATTTGTTCAAATTCATTTACTGTCACTACCATCCACACAGCTATCCAAACTAATGTAGGAATAATTACGCGCTCTTCTTAGTCTTTTAGTTTCCCCAACCCCCGCTGATTTTACTTAAATGGGACTCCAGTCCCACCCTTCTTCCTTCTCCCCACAATTACTTCCTTAGTTTGGCCCCCTTCATCTCACTCATGGAATATTTTGACATTCTCCAGTTTCAATGAACTCTTCCAGTATGGCCTGAGAGATATAATCAAAAGACCAATCTGATCATGTCATTCCCTTGCTTAAAACGACAAAATAATAACCTTTAGCTTCTTCTCATGGCCTACTTGATAAAGTGTAGCAGATTGAAAGATGCTCCATGATCTGACTTCTAGCTAGCTTCTCTGTTATTTTCTAGTGTCCTAGCATTCTGTCCTACTAAAATTTCCCCAGTCTCTTCGATGTTACACTATTTCATCCCTCTATGCTTTTGCCCTTTCCTATATTTTCACTTATTCTTCAAGGCTCAGTTCAAAGGAATTTCTTTCTGGGAAGCCTTCCCTGACCCTCTACTTCTTCCACTAGAGTTTACCACTCTCCTTTTATTAATCCTATAACTTGTTCATTACAAATTTTAGTTCACTAGACAGTCTCTGTGATTAGATTGTGGGTCCCTTTGGGAACTGTATCTTCCATCTATATCCCTAGTGTCTCACACAATATAAATCTTTACTAAGTATTTATAGAATGAATAAATAAATTGAAAAGTCCTATCTTTCATATATTAGTTCTCTATCATTTCTTTCATAAGGATGTAAGGTGTAAGAAAATTAAATGGTTCTAAATTTGTTTTAGATAATAAGGGTAAGAGGAGTCTCCATTCTAGTTTGTATATAAGTTTTTATAATAACAAAGAAAATTTGAGTTGGTTTTATTTCATGTACAGCTAATTTTTCAGTTTCTGTCTTAGTCATCTCAGGCTGCTATAACAAAGTACTGTAGACCAGGTGTCTCAAATGATAGACATTTGTTTCTTACAGTTGTGTCATCTGGGAAATCCAAGGTCAAGGTGCCAGCAGATTCAGCTCCTGGTGAAGGCCATCCTCCTGGCTTGTAGGCTACCACCTTTTCACTGTGCCTTCACATGGCAGAGATCAACCTCTGGTCTCTTTATTCCTCTTCTTATAAGAACACTAATCCCATTGCGGGGGCCACTCTCATGATCTCATCAAAATGTAGTTACTTCCAAGGGCCCCACATCCAAATATTATCATATTGGGGAATTAGGGCTTCAACATGAATTAGAGGGGGCATGAATATCCAGTCCATAAGTATCCCTGTTCCCTTTTATTTTTGGTTCTAAAGAGTTCTAAGATCCTCTCAATATCAAATAAATTTATATTTACTCTTTAAAGTTGCTTTGAATTAATGATATCTTCAGGAGGATATTTTCAAAATGGTCTGTGGTATACTTGGGCATGTCTAAGTAAAAACTTAGATTCCCTGAGTAGAGGAAATATTAAGTTCTAGATGGTAATTGCATGGGGTTAGGGGAGGGGAGAGGCAAATAATCACAGTTTATTGACTAGTATTATATTAAGTAAAGGTTGTATTTTATCAGCCATAACATATTATGAAAAAATAGCTATTTTCCTGTTTTATTAAAAATAGAAACTTACTGTTTATTTTAAAAGCACTGCATGTTGATCATAGAAAATTTAGAAAACACAAATAAATATAAAGAAGAAAATAAGTTATAATCCTACAGCTCAGAGATAATCTATGACTTTGTGTATGATTTTTCACAGTGACTCATGCTGTTACCTCTTTGTTTATTATAAAATGGAATTAGGCTACATGTGTTATTTTGTACAGTTTTTTCCCCTGTCATTTAAATAGACTTTCAAAACATCATGTTTACTTGTTTTATAGTATTCTCCGAATGATTTATATAATTGATCCCCTGTGTTGTACTTTAGGTGGTTTCCTGTTCATTATAATAAATATTTCTTAGCTTTAGCACTCCTTAAATATCTTCACTATAATAAATACTTCTTTATATTTCAATTTTTATGGTAGTTTCTTTTTAAAAATTTAATAAAAATCTATTGATCTTTTAAGATTCTACCTTTGTGTCATGTTTAGGCATTCAAAGAATATATAACAATTTGCTTATGTTTTATTTCTCATGGTTTTTTAACATGTAAAATTTCGGTCTATCTGAAGTTCATTAACTTCAGATAGGGTCTCATTTAAGAGTATTTTTTTTTTTTTGAGCCTGTAGTTTGTGTCAAGATCTTTGTCAGGAATAGAGGATTGTACCACAGACCTATTTATGATGAACAGTGCTAAGTTCCATGTAATAGATTTTATGGTGACCAAAAATTATTAATAATTGATAAAATTAGTGAATCAACTCTGAGAATCTGGTTCACTAATTATATATTAACATACCTCTTGCTTTATACATTTTTTTTTTCCAGTTAAACTTGCTAAGGACAATGTTACAGACAGATGTTCTGTTTGGAAAGATTCTTTGTTTCATAGCTATTGGTTTGTTATGAGAACATTCCTGGTACACTATTGGCTTACGAATGTTAAAAGACAAATTACTTAAATTTTTACCAATCTTAAAAATATATTTATTTTGGTCTTTCTAGAATCTGTGTTTGTGGATATCCCCGACAACATGTAAGAAAATACAAAGGTGTAAGTAGCAGGATACCAGTTTCTTCAGGATTCATGGTGCAGATGTTAACAGGGATTTATTTTGCCTTGTAAGTTTATTTCATATACAAAGTAAATCTGATCTGTTTGGAACATTATAGTCTGTTATTTTATTGTTACTAAATTATAATCTCAGTAGATATACAATTAGCATATTTTTGTGAAAGAATATCAATCAAGATCTTGATAACAGTTTTATTATTTCCAACATATCTTTTAATGTTCTAAAGAATTTGTATCCAAATAAACCACTTCATCATTTTTTTAAAATTTAAAGACAGAATGAAAATTCGCAACATCTAAATATATTCAGTTTCTTTCTTAATTACTCATTTTTTTTTTTTTTGGCTGTAATTTCCAAATAGTTTTTTCCCCACAATGAGTATCTATTTCCATTTCCAGAAATTTTAACTCTTGAAAAACATCTTAAGCCTCTTTGATCATAAATAATTTATTTTTAATTTACTGTTAATTACTAATATTGATGCTAGTCTTAATGCCTTAGATACTAGTATTTTCCTTTGAACCCTGTTTTTTCCTTTGTAATTCTCTTATTATACATATTTTACTATACTTTGCATTGTATTCAGTCGATACTTTTAATTTTCCCTAGTAGATTATAAACTTCTTCACTGAACGTAGGATTTGTGATCTTTGGGCCAAACTGGCCTGCTGCTTGTTTTTTTAGAAATATTTATTGAAACATAGTCACATCCATTTGTTTACATATTGTTAATGGATGCTTTTGTGCTATAGTGACAAAGTTGAGTAGTTGCAATAGAGACCCTGTGGCCTACAAGCCAAAAATACTTATTATCTAGCCCTTTAAGAAAAAGTTTGTTGACTTCTGTGTTAGACCATTAATATTGTCCCACAGTCTTGGATCCTGTGTTCTATTTTATTTTCTCTTTTTTGCTTTGTGTTTCAGATTGAGTAATTTCCGTTGATCTGCCTTCACATTCATTGATTCTTTCCTTCACTAGGTTGAGTCTACTAATGAGCCCACTGAACGGGTTCTTCATCTCCATTAGAACATTTTATTTCTAGCTTTTTCATCTGACTCTTTCTTATAGTTCCCATCTCTCTGCTGAAATCTCTATTGTTCATGTTGTCCATGTTTTCCACTAGAGCCTTTAATATATTAATTATAGTTATTTATGATTTAATATATTAATTTACTAGGTAACTACAACATCTGAGTCATCTCTGAATTTGGTTCTGTTGTTCTTTGTCTCTTGACAGTGAACTGTTTTCTTCTTGCTTTTTGTGTGCCTTGTAACATTTGATTATCATTTTTTTCATGGGTAGGACAGTAGAGACTGAGATAAATATTATATATGCCTGGAAATGGGCATGCCTCTTTTCTTCTAGGCTGCTAGTGGAGTTATTATAGGCAGGAGTGAGCTAGGGTTGGATTTTGTTGTTGCTATGGTTACCTTCATGTCACCATCTACTTCAAATTCCTCTCATGTTACCTGGTACTTAGAGTGGGAGGAGCTGGATTGCTGGAGTGTTTTCCTCAAAATTCTCGTTCAATCCTCAGCTTTCAGCTTTCCATGTGTGTGTGTCTGCACCTCAGAGAGGGTCTCTCTCCATGTTCTTGTCCCTCCTCCAGCAGTGGAGTTCTGTTGCTTGTTACTAGATGTGTACTAGCCTGGTTAGGTGGAGGGGGGCATGGTGTTCTCTGTTATCCTGGTCCAGCCTCTAAGCAGGCCCTTTGTCTCTGATCTGGAGGAAAGGGCCCGGGTGGGGGAGTCGTTCCCCATCACTGCCCCTCCTCCAGTGATGAGACCTCTAGTGGTCTCAGCATAGGACGATTTCTTTATCCTTCCCCACAGTTAGAGGGGTTTTTTGTCTTTTTCTTTTCCTCTCAGCTACAGTCGGTTTTTACCTTTGCCATTAGGGTGAAAGAGTTTTCTGCTCTTTCCCCAAAGGCTTTAAAATTTTTGTTCCATGTGAGAAAAGGGTCTGGCTGAATCTTCATGCCTTTCCTGCTCAGGTGGCCACCCTTCTCCTTCGGGCCTGCACTGCCAAGGGCAGCATACTCTGGTTTCCCATCTTGCCCCCAGTTTTTCTTGTGAATGCCTATAAGAGGTTTGTGGAGAAGAGCTTGCGAGCTCCCATTATACCTGCTCCCAGGCATATATACTTTCATGCTGACTCATACTTGGCTTTCAGTAATTTGTTAAGTTTAGCTGAATTCTTATTATCCACTTGCATTGTGACCTGTCTCTCCTTAGGTTTTCTTTAGGTTTCAGGAAGAGTTTGGCCATGTCTTTGAAAATTATACACACACGATTTTGTCTCAATATATTTCAAATATTTGCAACATACATCATGTACACTTCTAAGTGACTATCATAATGTAAAGAAAGAAATAGCTACTTTGGATATTGCAAGCTACAGTAGTTGTATATTCTCATTAAATCTGTGGGAGTTAAAGAATAATTTGACCATAAAGTGTTCCGAACATTATTCTAAGGTATTTAATTTATTATACTCTGACTTGCTCTGAAAGTTTAAAATGCTTTGATTTTGACTAGCTTTTTTGATGTCTGTTCCCTAAATAGAAATGTTTTTTAGAGAAGAAATGTACATCTATAAAATTTTTTTTTGCTACTAATAGGCTTTCAGATACAATTTGAAAGGAATTTAAAGATTTAAAAATATGATTTTAAGGTAGGTGGAATGCTAAGCAATGTACTAACGTGACCTATTATTTTCTTTAGTAAAGATAAATAGTTTCTCATTGTATTTTGTTCATTTATATAGAATTTAAAATAATTATACTTTCTTCATTTAATTTTATAGTTACAATGGAGAATGGGATCTAGCTCAAAAAGCATTGGATGATATTATATACAGAGCCCAGTTAGAATTATATCCAGAGCCATTGCTGGTAGGTACCTTATTTATGTAAATTTTTTCATTTAAAATTTCTCAATTTAGAAGTATAAGTTGTGAAATAGCCATTTATACTGCTTTAATGTATCATTACTACTCAATGATTCATGCTTCTATTATACTAGGGAAATTTAATACTTGAAAAGATAAATAAAATAAATTTGAAGATTTTGTTAGGCTAACTTCTTAGATAACTGATAGTTTTTTTTAACTTGTAGGAATGTTCTCCTTAACTTGCTAGACCTACATTTATTAATTAGCATTAGGCATTTGGAAATATAATTCAATATTTTCAAATTTTTAATTTCATCACTTACATATTATTTTTAACGATAAGTTTCCTTACTCCGTATTTTGAAGGATTTATATATCATCTTATAAAATACCTTGGAAAAAGTATTCTTTTAAAAAAACCTGTTAAAATTTATTATCTTGTTTATCTAAAAATATGATAATACATTCGTTAATACCAATCTTAAACTGTATTTCCTTCTTAGGTTGCTAATGCAATAAAGGCTTCATTGCCTCATGGCGCCATGAAATCTAGTAAGGAGGGTACAAGGTGTATTCAAGTTGAAATCACACCAACTTCTTCTAGAATATCAAGAAATGCAGTAACCAGCATGTCAATTAGAGGTCATAGGTGGAAAAGACATGGTAAGAAATAAAAAATTCTGCACATTAGAGAATGTTGATTCTATCACATTTTTCTCTGGACTTACAATACTATATAACTTGTAGCTTTAGTAAATAGTATCATAATGGCATGAAAGAAAGAGCTATTGGATCATCTTTAACTTCTAATTTGTTATCCATGAGTGACAGGCAATATGGAAAATAAAGCCCCGTATGTTACATATATGAATGAAATTTATTTAAACATTGTACTGGCTTTTAAATTATATTTCAATAGAGTAGGAGAGTAGGAAAGTGCATCTTAAATTGTTCATATATTTTGGGTTTCCATGCACAATTATTTGCAAATATTCCTTAATGTTTCTGATTTCTCAACTAGTTTTTTAGCAGATAAACTTGCATGTTGAAATAAGACAACTAATAGGGACTTTAACAATTTTCTTCTGGACTTCCTATAAAGAATGCCATAGTTTGATGCAACTCTAGGCATTTGTGTTTTCTGGAAGTTAATTTTCTTCCAAGATTGTTAGTTTGTTTTAATATTTCTTCTTGACTGCTTCATTTTATTATTCAAAAATTCCACTGGAAGTTAATTTTATTCACCATGTCTTTCTCAATGCTTTATTTTTCTCCCTTCTCTTATAATTATTTCTTATTTAATTTCTTTTTTTTTTTTTATTTTATAACTCCCCTCCTACCTAGAAGTTATTGTAGTGGCAAGAATCAGTGTAAGAAGACTACTATCACCTTTCTCGGAAGCTAACCATAGAATAGGAAGCAAAAAGCCTCTTCTTTGCCCTAAGCAAACATACATATTAGGGGTAAAGCAAAATCTATTCTCTGTTTTCTTCTTCCTATAAACTGTGATGAAAATGGCAGTTCCTTTGATATATTTGGTTCCATTTGTCCCTGTGGTCTCTACAGAGGAATGCAAAAGTGAGAATGAGATTATACATGGTGAAATAGAAAGTTGATGATGAGAACAGTAGCCATTGTTCTTTCTCAGGGAATCTAGGAGATATTATGTCAAACGAAAGAATGATGATGGAATTTTCCAGCTTAATCAATGATCATTTTGAGTCTTTTTCTTTTTTAGAGTCGTATGACAATTCTTGAAAGTTCTTTATGAAAGGATATAAGAGTGGTAATGTTTGTCATTAGCAAGGCAAATTATGCTATTTAAAACATAGAGTCAAATTCTTCAGTTCTTTTAATGAAAGTTATGCTACTGAATGGGACTGGGTTACAGGTAGAGAATCATTTAATTAGCTATTGTGGTACCCTAGAGATCATGTTTTCTGTTTTGGCATTAACAGGTGAAAATAGGCACAGAGGCTATGAACCAGACCATATGGATCATTGTGGCCATGATAGCTCCCAAACTACTGCTATAGGAAATGCAAAAATGAATTTTAATTTCTTTTCCACTTTTCTTTCTTGATATTTAAGTGGACATATTGGGAATTAGGGGGGAAAATATAGGTCCTACAGTTAAAAATGTGAAATATTGAAGTTCAGTTGTATTTGTGCATATGTGTGTGAGAAACAGGTGTGTGTGTGTGACCATGCATGCACTGAACAGAATAAGATGTGTACCCTGTAATTAAATAGAAGATATTTTCCAGAAATAAAAGAATTATTATCAAAAGAGAAGGGACTACTTGAGATATATTGTATCTATTAGATACTTACATATTTTCCAGATTACATTTGGCCATCATTTGAGGAGTTGACACTGTGTCTTAGGTCTACAGCATCATTAAAGTATCTTTCCTTATCATTTATCCCCCTACACTTAATTCAGCCTTCACAACTAACACTTGGGCAACTCCTGTATATAACAAAAAAAGTCACAAATGAGGATTTAGAAGAGAATGAGCTATAGCAAGCAAGTTAAGTGCTTGGGGGCAGATACACAATATAGCTTAGTCTTGTTTACCACTTTTCGGTAATGCGAATTCCCAGTGGACTCCAAAATGTTCCTAGTTAAGTTCTTCCTTTACCTCTACATGTAGGTGGCATTGTCCCTTTGAAGAGTAGTCTTGGCTTTCCTTCCTAGAGCAATATTTTTCATTGTTACCCTGTTCTGCTGAATTAAACTTTTCCATTTTCCATCTTTGTGGTTCTCATTCCTACTTGAACACCTTATTAGTGTTCTGGGCCCTCTAGCTGACACTAGCTTCTCATGGGAAAGATAGGTGTCTTTGCTATAGTTCTTACATATATAAACAATTCTTAAGTTATAAATTGAGTTTTTAATTGATATATAAATTATATTTATTATATTCATATATAAATTACAACAAAATTTACAACAAAATTTAATTTATTTATATATTAAATTTTGCACAAACAGTGCTAAAAGGCTTGTAGATTCCAGGGTGACCCACAAAAGCCTTTTCATCCCATAATGTTTCTGGACCAGAGTACTGTAGACTGTAGATTTAGTTTATGACTGTGTGAAAACACATTAAGAATTTCTTTGTTGCATCATTCATTCCCCATTACACCTATATCCCTACCACTTCCTTAACCACACCAGCCTTTCTGGGAGCAGGGATTTCTTCCCAGACCCTAAACTGTATCACAGAGTAGGAACATGGAATATGCAACTTTAATAAGCCAGTGATGATGAGGTTTGGGGAAGGAGAAGGGACAAGAATCATGAACTTTAAGAAATATTCTTTTTATTTTTCTCTTGCTTCTTTCTTTGTAACTGCCAGTGCTAAGAAAGAAGAAAGGAATTGGGCTCTTTTTATTGTCGTTGTTGTTACTTTTTTTCCTATTTTTTATATTTATGTCTTTTTTCTTAAAAATGAGATATAATCGACATGTAAAATTATATTAGTTCTAGGTATACAACATAATGATTCAATATATGTGTATATTGTGAAATGATCACAGTAAGTCTAGTTAACATTCATTGTTATACATAGTTACAAATTTTCTTGTGATGAGAACTTTAAGATTTACATTCTTAGCAACTTTCAAATATAAAATAATTTTAAAAAACACACAAAAAATAGTTTTATTAACTATAGACACCACGCTGTACATTTATATTACATTGCCAGCATTTATCAATTTATAAGTGGAAGTTTGTACCTGTTGACCATTTTCACCCATCTTCTCCTCCAGCCCTGCCCTCTACCCAACATGGCAACCACCAGTCTGTTCTCTATCTCTGAATTTTTTGTTTGTTTGTTTGTTTAGATTCCACATATAAGTGAGAGCTTACAGTATTTGTCTTTCGTTATCTGACTTATTTCACTTAGCATAATTCCTTCAGGGTCTATCCATGTTGTCACAAATGATAGGAATTACTTCTTTTTTATGGCGGAATAATATTTCATTATATATACACTACATTTTCTTTAACCATTCGTCCATTGATGGACATTTAGGTTGCTTCCATATTTGTTGCCTCTCTCCTTTTTTCTTTTTCCAGCCTGTTTGGGGAGAAGAGGGAGAGGAGTAAAAGAGGTTTTCCCATGGAAGTAGCCACACAGAATTTTCTATTCTTACTTTTTTTCTTTTTATATCCCTTTATCATTAAGGAATATAGATATTTAAGCTATGTGAACATATTGATGTGTTTGCATATCTGAGTGAACCAAAAATTATACATGCAAATAAATACATTAAATGGGAGCAATAAATCACATTTATTCTTTTCTCTTATTTGTAATAGAAAAATCTCTTTATCTTTACAGCCAAAACTATTTTAAAAATTAATTTGAGATAGTTTTAATTACATTAAAATTTTTTTTGAGCTCTCTGGAATGTATTTCAGGATTCTCTGAAGCTTCACAGATCTACCATCCTTTTTTAAAGTTAAGAACACAGCTTATATTCTAATGGAAAATATTCTTTTGGAAGATAAAAAATTACTTTCACTTTAACATTTCTACACATCAGAACATATATCCCTTGTTGTGGTCTTATTATTCAATAACAACCCAAATTTCTAGAATTGTATTTTGACCAGTGCTATTATTCGCTTGGCCCTAATTTAATAGACTTTATTTTTTTTTAGAGAAGTTTTCAGTTCACAGCAAAACTGAGTGGAAAGTAGAGAGAGTTCCCATAAATCCTCTGGATGCTCCCCGACCCCAGCATAACTTCCCCCACTCTCAGCATTGCACACCAGAGAGATACATCTATAAGGCCCTGCAATTTTGATTTCGACCTGACAGTGCATTCTCATATTGGCTAAATAGAGTGATTATCAAAGAAAGGCTGGTTTCAACCGACGTATTATTTTGGAGAGACATATTTGACAACTAGTATATTTGCCTGATTTCCCCCACTTTTCACTTAATTTATTGACTTTATAATTCTGTTAATATATATGTTTGGAGAGTAAAATTACAATGTAGATTTACTGCTTTTAACTTTTAAGAGTCATAATTTCAGAATTAATAGCTTTTTATATATTATTAATTTGTTTAAGCATATTGCTTCACTTAGTGTGTAATTTTTAAACCTAGATTTTCAAGCAATGTACAGATTGAGGTCTATTTAGAACTCATAATTTGAAAGTAAAATACAACTAGAGAAGGATAATAATGGAATAAACATTAAAAACGATTAAATATGATAGGAGAAGAATGAGTAGATTATGACCATAACAAGAATCAAAATGGAAATTCCAATAAGAAAAATAAGAAAAAACAGTGCAATAGTTTTTTTAATTAGTTAAAATGCAGTTTTATTTTTTAAAATATTTCCTTAAAACAAGAAATAGCTAAAAGGAAAACAAAGTATTTTTTACAATTATGCTTCAGTTCTCTAGTCATTCTTAAGTGTTGCTTCTAAAGCTACCTTCATTACCTACCCTATAAGCTAGAAGAGCCCTTTTTCTTAAATTCCTGTATAATTCTTACCACTTCGATTCTTTCATATATCTGTACTTATTTTCCATTCCCTCTCTTCTTCCAGAGCAAATTTAATTGCTACTCTTTTGTCTGTTTCCCTACCCCTACTAGCACCATGACTCACTCTTCCACTTTTAAAAAATTATATGTACTTGGAATAATGTAACTTTCCTCCTTCCTTTTAAAAGTTGTTGAAATACCAGTCCTTCATCTATAAAAATCCCCTAAATTAAGTTATGATTTCAAATAAAGTGTGCTTATAATTTTTACCAACCACTTATCTAATAAAAAGGCATATTTAATGATATTCCAATTCTGTATTACTGCCCACCATTCTTTCCACTGTGCATTTGTGAGGTAATAAGTAAGTGAAAAGCATTTGGTATGCTTTGAAGCACTACATAAAGTCTGACTATTAATTAAAAACTAATTTGTGTTATTAGCTACATAATTATGTTTTTGTTAAGTTTTTATTAGCTAGCTGCTATTCAAATGGTCCTGTGATTGATTAGTCCTTTTGTAAAACAATAAGTCTTTCAAACTTATAGTTCAGATTTTCTCAATTTGAAATAAACATGTTTAGTTTGAGTGTAATATCAAACACAAAAGTATACATATGTTATAAATAGTAACAATCAGTTTAATGATTTTTGATTTTGGTGATTTCATTAGCCCCACAGTACAGTACTCTGTTATCAGGCATATCACCATTACAGTCAGGATTCTTTAGAATGTTGTTTTAATACCCATTTACTCACTTAATCTCAAATTAACATGAAAATAGAGTAGACTGAATTTGCATTTCTCTTTTATGCATGGCTACAACTGTTTGCAATAGGTAGATATTAATAATAAAAGCAATATTTTAAAACTAGATCCTTTCCATTTTGCTCTACTTTTGGTCCTGGCATAATGTTAAACGGTTTATTTTTATAACATTGCATTCGATTATTTTAACTTAGGGGATCCAAGAATACAAAGTTTTAAGCAGTGAAAAATAATTGAAAATAAGAACTATATATATTTTTAAGTCTTCCAACTTAGTAATGCAAAATAAACACCCTGAGAATTTTAGAGTATTTAATTAATTATATGGCATGTTTAAGTGGAAAATCAAACAAAACATAGTTTACATAGATTGACTATAAAGAAAGTGAAAGTGGTGTTATCGCAGTTTTATTGCATTTTCAATATTAAGTTTCTATTTAAAGTATGCCAGGATATTTAAATAAATTTAAATGGTTATAACAAAATTCAGAGACCTGTGATTATGTTTTTAAAAAATGACAAAAAAATATTTGTTTTAATTTGCTCAGTGGTTTAGTACCAACTTATTAGATGAGAAAAGAAAAGGGACAATAAAAGATGCAGTTCATGTTGGAAAATAATTTTTTAAAAACTGGTTGTTGATTTAGAAAATGTTAAATTTCTATTGTATAATAACATATTGATAAAATAGGACATTACTAACTTTCTAACTATAGGAGAAACCTGAATAATTATAAGAAATATATTTCACTTAAATATTTTAAAAAGTATTTATAAATATTTTAAAACATGAAGTAGTCTTTCTAGATACTGCATGTCTCTCTAGATACTGATGTCTTGAAATTGTACATTTATTTTGTGAATCTCATTTTATGACTTTATGTGAAAACCATTTAGTTGAAACAAAGTTGCTAATAGTTATAAAAGCATTTTGAAAAACGTAGAAATGATCATTTTAAACCCCAAAAGTAGCAAACTCTAAAGAATTGGCTATTGAAATTTTACATCTGCAATTAGAAATGTATAATACTTATGTTTCTATTTTTAAAGTTGTCTATATTTATTAAGGAAATTTAAGAGAAAAACTAGCATTTATGTAAAAAGATTTAAATGTTTTTAGTATCATCTTGTGAAGCATCATTATTTTCAGTTTCTAAGATGCTATTTGAGGAAAAAATTTTTCTTTCCCAATATAGTTGATAAAACATTTTGACCAAAAAGCATTTCCTTCTGGCCAAAGTTAGCATTGCATGAATTTTTAACTGGCATTCATTATACTCTTGGACACAAAAATAAAATATTAGGAAATATTAGATGACTCAGAGAAAAAGGACATATTAACCAAAGAGCTAAAATATCATGTTGGTTCAATTGAACATATGAACATTAGGTTTAAAGAGGAAAGAGTAGTCTCAGAATCTTGGCTTAACCAACTTTAGAAGAAAACAACAACAAAAAAATCTTAGTCTATTTCTAGGTAAAATAAACTAAAATAATTATTTATACAGAGAAGTAAGATATTTCAGAATTATTGATCTTATGAAGCAAAAACACTTGTTTATAAATCATTATGTTCTACATTTTTTACTATATAGGCCGTGTATAATTCTTGTTGTAGTTACTAAAGTTATTATTTATTGTTACTTAGTATTGAGCACTACCTGTCTGCTCTCCCAATCCCTTTTTTAGGAACATTTGTTGCCTACTGCTTTTATAGATAGTTTTGTAATAAATGCTGCTTACCTGTTTTTGGTCTGCCTGGTCATGAGGATCTTTAATCACAATGAAAGATTCACTTGGTCCAGTAGCATCCATATGTTGCAATTCTCAAAGGGATTTTTATTTTTCAACTTGAGACATAATAAAGATGACAAAAGAAATTATCATCAGAGGGTGACTGAATCCACCTCAGTAAGGAGAATTGTTCTTTACGTAGGAAACCGGTAATAGCTCCTAACCAGTGTGTCTATAAATGAATCATTCTGGTCCTGGCGGCATTTTTCTGTGCCCCAGGTGTTTTTTTCTTATCTGGAAAGTCTACCTCTGGCTTCTGGAGCCAGATTTCTCAGTCTTTGTTTATGTCTTTGCTCAGAGTGTAGCTCTTTAAATGCCAGGACTTTAATTCTGTTGTTTCTATAGCAGCTTCCCTTTCCTCTAATCTGCCTTGCAAATTACTGGCCCAGGCTGTGAATTGTTTCAGTGTTATTCTTTCTAAATACTTCATGCCCAATATTTTTTGATAAGAAATGCCAAGAAAGTATGCAACTACTTTATCTGTGTACGTGTCAATGACTGCTCATTACAATCGGAACGAAATCTAAGCTCTGTGCTGTGGCATAGGTGGCCCTAGTGATGTGACCTCTTGCATACTGCATTATCCTCATTTGAAGACCACTTTCACCCTTCCTTCTATCCCTTCAACATACAAAGCCATTTCTGCCTTTTGGACTTTTTACTATCAATTTGAGGTATTTGAGCTGAGATTTCAATGATGAAAAAGTGCCAGCTCGAGCTCTTCCTCCACATCATTTTGTGGCAGTGCTTTTTCATCATTCAGATCTCAGCTCAAATATGTCTTTCTCAAAGAAGTCTCCCCAGACACCCATCTAAAGTAGACTTCCCCCTACCATCTGCTTACACTCTCCCATTATTATTTTCTCCATTGCATTTTCCACTATCTGAAATTCTCTTGTTTACTTAATTCCCATATTATAAGGTAAATTCTATGAGGGCAGAGTCTTCGTCTGTCTGGTTGACTGTTGAGCCTAAAACCCCAGAGCCTAAAACGATGTCTGGCACAAAGTAGGTGCTCAATAAATGGTAGTTGAATGTATGAACAAGTGAATGAATGATAAAGAAATATATAATATAGACTGAGCAATTTGTTCCTTCTTTTCTTGTTATATTGAAAAATAGTGTAACAACGTGATAGTAAACTGGGTAGAAGGTTATTTACTTAATAATCCCAGTACTTAAAGAGTGATAATTTTCACAAATTTCTTCATATATGTATATATTTTTTATAGTTGTGTTCTATTTAAGTTGAATTTTTAAAAATTAATTTTTTTGGTATTTTGCTTTTGTTCATTTAACATTGTTAAACATTTTCCTAAATTCTCCTAGTAAGTCTAAATATTTTAATGGCTACATAATACCACATTGAATTGATATTCCATCATTTACTTAACCATTTCCTTAGTATATTAAAAAATTTGTTTCTAACTTTTTGCTGTTATAGATAACACTGCAATGAATAGCTTAATGAATATAGATAGCATTTTTCTTCCATTGAATAGAATAAATTATAAACATAAGCTGATTGGATTAAAGGATATAAAGTTGTTCAGGTATTTTTTGATAGTTTAAATATTTATATCTTATAACTTATAAAGAAATATGTATGACTTTCTTTGAGGTTTACTCTAAAATACTTTTAATAATTAATGTCAAAATTGTATGATGTAGACATTTAAGATATAGATTAATTTTTTTAAAGCTTCAGCTTATTTTATTGTTTTTACAAATAAATTTGTAAGTACCTTGGGTCATAACCACCCTCTTTTAGACTCATAAAGCAGTCTGAGTACAAAGCTATGTAAATTCTGTGAATAAATAAATTGTTTCTTAATTTAAATTGTCACTTTCAGTAAATAAGGCAGCTTTGAAAATATAAAAGCTAAAGTTAGGATAAAGAGTTTCATGAGTGACATTGATGAAGTAGATATTTGGGATTATAAAATTACATATGGAAGAAAGCACAGCTTTTCATGATCAGTTTTAATGATATTTACAATTTGTTTCACCTTTTCTTTTTTTCCTCAAAGCCAGAGAAATATTGTAGGGAGAAATGACTTGAGTGCCTTTGAGAACCAATTTGGAAATGTCTATTAAAAGTATTCTTTAACTCTCCTCATTTCTGTATATGGAGAGAAGGTTACCTATTTATAGAGGTTATACAAATAAAATATTTTCTGAGAAGTTTCTGTATGGATCTTTTTTGAACTTTTCGAATTATTTGAAGTCAAATGTAAGTATTATTTTTATAGGTATAGAACAATCATGAAAGTTTTTGCATAGATTTTTAAGTTCTGAGCTTTTAAACAAATTGTTTTCTTATGCATTTATATTCCCTTAAAACATCTCTATAATTTAACGTCCTCTTCTTAGCTCTGTATGTTATCCTATGTATAGCATAATAAAAGAACTATAGATTTAAAATCATCTTTTTGATGTTACTAAGCATTTTACTAAACTTACATTTAGGGGTAGCTATTCACTTTTCCAAAACAAAGCAGCCTTTGCTTTTCTCTGCCATCTAAAAATTTTAATTAGCATAAGCTGTATGTTATTTATAAATTCAAGTAACACATTTCTAGCCTACCTTTCTCATGTCTTCTACACTTTTTTCACCTTCGTTTATTCTAATAATAACTTCACCTCATAATAGGAATTTTGTTCAGTCCATCAAACAAGTATTTATTGGGCACCTACTGTATGCAAACTGCTTTCCCAGGTACTACGTATATAGTAGTGACCAGACAAAAAACCTTTCCCTCATGGAACTTACATCTAGTATACAAGATAAATAAATAATTGTAAGTGAGTGTTGTAGAGAGTGATTAAGTGCTAAGGAGAAGAAGCAAAGTAGGGAAGAAGGTATATGAAATATGGGAGATATTGATGGGATAATCAGGGAGGGCTTTACTGAGAAGAAAATTTTTGAGAAAAAACCTTAAAGAAATGAAGAGGTAAGCCATATAGCTATATGGGAAAGAGCATTCCAGACCTAGAGAACAGTAAGACCAGTAAGAAGATGTATGTAGGGGGATTGGGTCACAGAGTCGTATAGGAGAAGAAGTTAGAGAAATCATGGAGAGCAAGATCATGTAACAAGTATTTGTTTGAATTACAGAATTATTTTTCTTTATTCTGTAATTTTCCTGAGAATTATATTTTTGTTCTTTTGAACTCTGTACAGAATTTCATGCTTTTCTTTTTATGAATTTCCTTTAATGAGAAGTTAAAAATATTGCCATTTTTATCATTTTTGAGTAACATGCATATATTAATTAGTCAGAGCTTTGTACCTGTGGAAAAACACATGATTTTATTTTCCTACTTTTAAATTTCATGTTTAAAAATGATTAATATCATTGCTTATTGGGCTATAGATCTTAACTACTATCCCAGTAAATGTGATTTACAGTCTAATTGCCTAATGCTGCTTTATATTATTATTCTTGATATTTTCTAGTTTTTCCTGCAGAATTCTAAATTTTCATCACTGTAGCACCATTTTAAATTAATAATTTTCATTGGCATCTTTTTAAAAATAAATGAAATTTAAAAAGCCTGACCTTGAGAGCTATGACTTATTTAGGTTTTCTTAGAGACTTTTATTTGCTCTTGCTCTCTATTCAGCCAAAGTAAATTATTCGCTTTCTATGAAATGAACAGGAATCTAAGCAAATAAGTTAAACCTAATGAAAGGATGTCAGAGGACTTTTAACTCATACTGACTTTAATAAATTGAGGAGTTAGAATTTATAGCATGTTAGAATGAACATTTGAAGTCAAAATATTGTACCGTATAGCTCCCCACTGAATAGTTGTGTGGCTCTTTCCGAACCTCAGTTTCCTTGCCTGTAAATGGGAGTCAAATTGCCTATTTCAGAAGCTCACTAACACATTGTTTTGAGAATATGATTGGTAATATATGTGAAACTCTTTAAAAAACTACTTAGTGCCATTCACTGTAAGTAATAGTATTTTCTATTCTGTTAGGCCACCTATGTTTACCTTTTAAAATTTTGTTAAGTCCTAATATTCACTGACTTTGTTATGTCTAGATAATTTCTACAGTTGATAATTTTTTTTTGGACTGATGGTCCCTTTAATATATCTGTGAAACTGATTCTACAATATAAATGGACAGCTGTTGGTTGTCACCCAACAGTGCCATGGTGATTTTACTTTCAGTTGCAGTGGCCTCTAGCGTTTACCTCACTAAGATTTTACTTGCTTTCACTTTGAAGACAGCTGTTAGCAATGGGGGATAGGCTTGCTTGGAACTTTCTAGTCTCATTAAACCTCCGTTAGAGGGGCGCTCAGAAGTTGCAGTGTGATACTACCTTACCAACATGCTTTGGCCTGTCTAGGAAATAAAAATTTCATTCAGAGAGCCTTCAGTCAAATTTTTCCGAAGCACTAAGTAAATGGGAAATTATTATACCAAAACAGTGGCCCACTACCCCAAGGCAACATGATGATTTGAGGACCTCCAGAAGTGCATATTGCCGCTGGGTATGGGGTAACCAGAGCATCCATAAAAACTTTTGTTTTAAGTTTTGAAAATTTGAAAGAATCGGAATAGAGCAATGGTTCCCAAACTTCACTGCATATTAGTTACCTAGGAGCTTTTAAAAATCCCTGTGCCCAGGTCATACCTCATTATAATTAAATCAGAACGTCTAAGGTCTAAGATGAGAGCCAGACATCAGTAGTTCTTAAAGATGCCCAGATGATACCAATGTGCCACAAAGTTTGAGACCCACAAGAAGATGTAGCTCTGGCCTCCATTCTTTCCTACCTGTTACTATTTCACATGCTTTAGCATCATTAATGAGACCTTGATAATCCTATCATGAAGAACATTTGAAAGTAATAGGTAATGTCCTCAAGCAGATTTGTGGTCTACATTTTTTAAGAATGTATACTGTTTTGCATTGTCTTATGTTGTTTTGAACTTTAGCTTTCATTACTGGCCCATGGTAGAGATAGTCATGTTATTTTTTCCCATTTATTATAGGTATTTCCTTGACAGCTTTAAATAAAAGCATCCCTTTGTGACTTAAGATACAGAATAGATTGTTTCCAAGTATTAACTAATCAGGAGGCTCATTCCTTCGTTTTGATTACCTGGCCATTTGCAGAATAAAGGGCCAACAGACAATTTGTTTTTCTGAATCCATTTTTATTTTTCTCCAGTTTAGTAATGAATTGTTACAAGCTAGCCTAAATTTAGGGAATTAGTGTGAGTCCAAAGGAGTAGGCTATTTAATTATATACATTAATATTCTCTAATATACAAGATGGTGTGTGAGACAAGAACTATACTAATAGCATTATTAACCACGATATCAAAAATGAATAAGCATTTTTCAATATTGTGGTTTATTAAGTCAGCCTCAATGTAGTCTAATAAAAAAGTAGAATTAAATGTACAGCGAGGAATTCCTAAGTGACTTAGTTCCTCTTGTCGACACAAGCTAGAATTTTAGCTATACATCCTTAAACATATGCCTGAGGCTTTGCATGAGTTCAAGTGGTCACAATATCTTAAAAACACTAGAAATCCTATTTTGACTTATAAAAAAATTTGTTTCATAGTCCATGTCAATTATGTGTGTGAAAAAATGCAGAACATGAGTTGATGCTCTGTGAGTTTTTTCACTGTCATTTAAAACTAAAGAATATGACCCTGTTGTGTCCAGTGCTGTCAGTATTCTAACTGATGAAAATTTCTACAGTGCAAATATTAGACTTAATCCATATCATTCAGTCATCCAGTTTTTGTTTCAGATCTTTTTGTTTTTGTTGTTTTGCATATTTATTTTGTTTTGTTTTCAGCCATCCTTTTGTCTTATCGTCTTCAATTCTAGAGCAACCTGACAACACTAATGATACTACTGAATTGGGCATCCTTATCATTCCTGAGATTAGTGTCACAAATGTGGCCGGAGAGAGAACCGGGAATGGGGAAAAAGGCAGAACACTAGGAGAGATTGATGCTCAGCATTTACAGGGTGTGCAGGAAACAGCCACAGATCCTAGAACTGAAAGCAAAGGCTTGCCAGAGATCAGGAGGCAAAAATCTGTAAGAAAAATGATGGAGGATGGAATAAACTCACCTGGCAGAGTGCAGTTTTAGCACAGCACTTTATAGCTGCACTCCAAGGTATCTCATGGCAAAGGGCCACTGCTGCATGTTTTAAGCAACAGTTGCACAGTCACAGAAATTTTGCATGTCATCTAATAATCAAAATGCATGAATTATGCACCATAATTTCTCGATGACTCTTAATGCTCTTTGGAATGGTCAAACCTATATTGTCTCTGAGTAAATTATGAAAATTGAGGCAGAAAATTGCTTCCAAAATTTCTGCTAATGTTTTGAGATCAAAAATTATTTTTTCATCTTCATATATTTGTCATCTTTTATATGAAAGATAACGTCTATAGAATTTTAACAAATTCGAGCTTGTGATACTTGTGGTGTATTTTTTTCATCTTTGTAAAATAATTTAGAATACAGAATACAACCTTTAAAAAATCTTTAAAATATTTTAATACCATTTTTTTTAAAAGTTCATTGGTAAGAGCTTTGATTTTCTACTGCTTTGTTGCTGGGGGAGAGTTTGCCCCTGGTTTTACTGTGTGGTGTTTTTCCTAATTGTTTCTGATCTTTTGCATGAATAGTAAGAGAATTCTTTCTAAAAACATGGTGGGGTGGGGTTTATGGCATGCTTTTTGTTTAATACACTCTAAATGACTGTTATTTAATACAATGAACTTTTTTGACATTTAATAAATGTGTTGATTTATCCTTAGATTTTGGTCTATAATCTGTTGCTTTACCTAATTATGCTACAGTTTAATTTATTTAAAATGTAATCGATTTGTTATTAATCATGAAAAAAGAATTACTGAAAGTACTTAACGTTAATTAATCTTTGTTATTTCTTTGTTTAGGAAATGCAGAATTAACAGGTCAAGAAGAACTGATGGACATATCTGAAGTTGACGAGGGATTTTATTCCAGGGCTGCATCTAGTACCAGCCAGTCAGGTTTATCAAATAGTAGTCACAATTCTAGTAACAAGACAAGTGTAGGAAAGACTCAGAGACGATCAGGAGGAAGCAAAACTGGAGGAAAAGAAAAAGAAACTACAGGGGAGTCTTGCAGAGATCACTTTGCTCGAAAACAAACTCAGAGAGCCCAAAGTGAGAATCTTGAGCTTCTCTCCTTGAAGAGACTTACGCTAACGACCAGCCAGTCTCTGCCCAAGCCTAGTAGCCATGGTTTGGCTAAGACGGCTGCAACTGTATTTAGTAAATCCTTTGAACAAGTCAGTGGTGTCACAGTCCCACATAACCCAGCATCAGCTGTTGGCTGTGGGACTGGAACAGATGCCAATAGGTTTTCCGCTTGTAGTCTCCAAGAAGAAAAGCTTATTTACGTTTCCGAAAGGACTGAACTTCCAGTGAAGCATCAATCAGGTCAGCAGAGACCTCCTAGTATTAGCATTACTCTGTCCACAGATTAACTTACCAGCGTTTTCTCACACAGCCAGTGAATCTGGAAGTATGACTTTGCTTCTTTATGAAAGTGCCCAGGGTCTTTCATCCCTGTTCCTGACAGGAGCCCAGATGTCTTAAATTCTGAAGGCTATCTTGACTTTATGAAGGGAATAAGGTTTAGGTTGCAGTAAGCTGAAATATGGTTTTGTTATTACTTGGTTGTGTTTTTTTCTCCTTGATTTGAGTCTTCTTTTTCTTTGTTTCTGTTGACCTAAGATGGTTAGTGTGACAACACATTTGAGCAGGTTGTCTAGTCAGATTGGTTACCTCTCATGTGAGGTGGTTTTATCTTCCCCCAATGACTCCTATTTTGGTAGCTGTATGTTTGGCCTTCAGAGTAAAAAGGAAATCTCCATGTATGGGAACTGTTTTTAGAGGATGAGGGAGAGAGGTACAACTCCAGGAATTCTACAGCTGGCCGTTCGGCAAGCCAGTTTGAAAAACAGGCGTGTGAAAAAACAAAAATGATGTGTATGAAAAATGCCTGATCCACGTTTGTCACCAGATCATCTTTAAGATTAGTAGAACAGTTTATATAAAACACTGGAAAATGCCTGGTAACTCAGTACCTAGACTATTATGTGATTCCAGGGATGGGCAGAAGGATTTCTGTTCCTGTCTTTGGAACATTTTTATATCAAAAATCAAGTTGCTGGAGAATGTGTTGTTTTGAGGTGTTGGATCTGAATGTAGCAGGTGAAAATTTCTTTTAATTTCTAAGATGTAATGGACCATAAAGCTGACTTACCCTGCTGCTTGGCTTGGAAATCCTAGCTAGTTTGGGTTTCTTTAATTCCAAGTACACGTCATTGAAGATTCCCGGAAACTGTAAATCTTGCAACAGCGCTCAAGATGCCAGTGTCAATCATATTGTTTGTCTTCAAATGAAGGAAATTAGGTAAATTTTTCATCTATAGAGTATCATGAAAAAATTAAGAGTGAAATATGGACAAAGGACATTTACATAATAACTAATTTAGGATTGTTTATGTTGTGTTCTTAAATTTAAAATGAAAAAATATGAAAAAAATTAAATGTGTTTCTTATTTTGTGAACAGGCCTTGTTATGATAGAAAGAATAATCAATGTAGTTACCCCCAACCAAAAAATAAAAATAAAAAAGGCAATACGGCGGAAGCTAAACAAACTTGTATGTAACTATAGAGAACTGTATGACCTCTAGATGGACATAAATGTTTGGTATTTGCTAGTTCAGCTATGGTTGAGGTTCCCTGTAAATCAGGAATACTTAAGTAATAATTTAGAGCTAGAGAGAGGAAGTATGGCTGAGGACGAGAGTAAGGTGACCAGGAAAGAAGGCTTAGGGAGGGGTCCACTTGGTCTCTTTTACTGTTAATACACAGTGGTTTCCTTATTCATGGTCCCTAGCTGTGGTCACACAGAGAAAATGCTAGTTTTTTCATGTACTTGCTTATGCAGAGCTCAAGTATGTGAAAAACGTGTGTGTCTTAAAGAGCGCCAACACATTTACAGTATGCATGCAGTTCTGACTATAACTAGTTTGGCTACCGTTTTTCAATCTAATTATTCAAAAGGCATGAATTTATTTTCATTCATTAACCCTGAATAGATATGATTTTTAACATAAGTAAATCTTCTTTTCATAGTTCTAGTAACATAATAAGATGTATTGGCATAAATTATAATAACAAAAAAAAGTAAGGCATCTAGACAGTGAAAGTTGACATAGTATTAATTTAATAAGAATCCTGTATACAATTTAAAATGTTTGTAAAATACCACTGTGAATTTCCTATTGCCTGTTTGTAATTCTTTAACAAAGAATTTTCCCTAGCTACTAACAGTAGTAATAGTCTTAAGAACTAATTTATAAAGGTTGGCATTTAAAGCAAGTTAAGGTGCTTAGGAAACATTGTAGAATAAGTTTAAGGAAACATTAGCTGACACAAGTGAGAGATCAGATTTTAATTTTCAACGGCTATAATGGAAACTGAGTTTGGTATTATTCTAGGTCGTTGCCAATCATAGGGTCTGAGGACTGGTAAATAGCATTGCCATCACCTGGCATCATGTTAAAAATGCAGAATTTCAAAGTCACCCCAGATCTACTGAGTCAAAATCTGCATTTTAACAAAATCCTCAAGTGATTTTTCTGTACATTAAAGTTTGAGAAGACAGTATCACATGCAAACAAATCACTTATCTAATATTTAGAATCCTCAGTGATCTCACAACCCTAGATCAGATGTGTTAGATACTAGATCATCATAATCTTCATTGTTCTTAATGGTGAATTAATTTTAATAGCGTCAATGACACTTGACTTCTTAAGTCCTCTAATTATAAATTTTAATAATTCTCATTTATTTTTACAATAAAAATGTAACATTTTATATTTTTCTTGTTAACCATAAATGGAATCAGAGCTGTAGGTGTTTACAATTTAAGTATGAAAAGGATATTACATTTTTATAGAATGAACAACAAATTTGCATGTGTACATTCTTTAAAAAACTGAAGGCTTATTCAATGGTGTGGTTATGAATTTCTGCTCCAATTAATTTCCACCAGATAATTTTCTGGAGTGTGGAGAAATATTAAAAGTAGAATTCTTTTATAGTACATTTGATACTATTTACACATTTGAAACTTTGTATAGCTATTATAAATATTGGATAATGCTAAATATGGTAATAATCGTAATTATCCCAACTATTCTCTTCCCACTAACCTTTCCAAATTTGGAAGTCGGAGTGGCTTTTGTAGGTCATTTTCTCATGAAGACTCTGATATGACCATTTGGTCACATACTTCCTCTATATCCAGAATAATACCTTTTTATCGTGAGAAGGATTCTTCACAAAACCGAGGCCTTGCACCCCATCACTCAGAGGATCTGAGCAGAAATTGTAGGTCCATTCCACATTTTAAACCTCTAAAGATTCTTGAAATTACCTAACTTCCCACTGTTCAAATACCGAAATACCTGGGGTATTCTAGTGAAGCTGGGTCCCAGCATTTGCCTTTTGGAGTACAAGCGAGGAGAGAGAGAAAGTAGACTTTTCCCAGAGGGCCCAGGGCAAGTGAGCACCCTGGGATCCCTTGTGCACCACCAATGAAGTGTTTAAGGCAGCCCTGGAGACTTGCAGAGTAGAAATTCTCAGTCTTTAAATGACAGAGTTCATTTTGAAAAAGCAATATTTGATTGCCCTTTTCAATTTTGATGCAACTGCTTAGCAGACCTTACTCATTTAAAAACAAAATGTTGAATTAAAGAGAAATATGTTTTTTAAACCCAAATAGATTAAAAATGATCCCAGTTTTAAGGGATTTTGCCTTTTTTGAAAGAATGAAATTGAAGTGTTAAACCTTTAAATTTAAATTATAGAAAAAATGTACTCTGAGGCATACTTTTAAACCAATATTTAAAATAGGCTGTTTAACATTTGAGTCTATAGGCACAATAAATCTATACTTTATTAAAAGGAAGCACATCAAGGAAATATGTAGTTAAAAAATGTAACTGAAAAATATTTTTAAAAAGCCATAATAATTTGATGGGTACTTAAACTAAACATTATAGATAGCAATGATTGTATAATGTCTTCCCAATCTTTGGATGAAAAATAGAAACTCTAGTCCTTTAATTAGCATGAATTTGTACTTTTAGATTTGTTGCTTAGTAAAATTACACTCAAGAATTTGAATTATTCACATTTATGTTTAATATTGTTAAACTCTTCAATAGAAAACATAAATATGTTGTCTTTTGTACTTTGTAACTTGTGCATATCTAAAGAGACTAGCAGTGAATATTTTTGGAAGATGTTTTTGTTTTTGTATAGTAGAGTTCCTACCTGTGTCTTGGTATGAAGTTTCTACCAGTAAACTCAAGATCTTATTTCACATACTGTTGCTTTCTCTTAAGTAAAGTTTATTGGATACTTCTTATCTTTACTTCTAATCATGTAGTGATACTAACTTTTTCCTAGTAAGTATACATGTTTCTAATTGTATTCCTAGAGTTTACATTCCTAAAGAATAAACTATGACTTTGGATATTTTTATGTACTCTCGACCTTTTCAAGGCTATGGAAATAAACTACAGTTTAGTTTTTTGAAGTTTTGTATATTTGTGTAAATGTTCTCCATATGCAATACTTTATACAGCAGTGTTGCCTCTTGTTTCACTGAAATAAAAACTAAAAAAAAATTTTTCCAGATCATTTTACTCATTAAAAAATTGTCATAAAAATTACAAAAGTCATGATGTGAAGGAAGAAAATAAAAGAGGAAAACTTAGGTGAGTTGAGCCATTGAAAGCTTTTGAGAGTAAGCCATAGGACAATGACATCTCATTCTTGGCTTTATGTTTTACATGGCTGAGGGATGAAAAGTGTGAGAGGTCCCTTAATATCCCTCCAAAGAAAGATGAGCTCCATGGGTCATGCACCATTGGCTGACTATTTGTCATACCAGAAGCACAGGTAAATTTAGATAATGTTTTGCCCATTTATTTTTAATATGAGTCTTTATCTCTTGAGTGCAGATTATATGCCCCTAGTACCTAGCATAGGACTTGTGTACATGGTAGGTATTGAGACATTTAATGAATCAATGAGAATGAGGTTGATGTTAGTTTTGGGAAAGAATGAAGGCTAAATGTCTCTAATGTATTATGTTATAGTAAAATTTTAGAATTTCATTTGTTGGCCCTAAGAAATCTCCATGGAATTACTTGAATTGTATTACTATATGTGCTTAGAAACAAGACCCTCTTATAAACTTGAAATTAAAATCCTGGTGTGTAGTTGATCATATGTTTGGATAATTCCATTTCATCTAAGGAACTAAGTAATTTAGAAAGTATTTTCTGAACTACTATTAGAAGAGTATTTGTAGAGAACCAGAGCAATGATTTTGTAAGCAATACGTTGACCTTATGGAATATGGACTCTTCTGGTGACTTCGGTAATCGGTAATCTCAGTAAATAGTTGACTCACCTAATAGAATCTGACTTTGGTAATACCAACATAATTATTTTATAATTATGAAGAAAGACTTTTACAGACAATTCTAGTCATATGGTAATTTTCTTTGCATTGTTATTGTGGTGGTAGTAATTGCTAATACAATTAAAATTTTTAATCTCATTTAATCTTCGAAACAATCATATAAAATGAGTTTAATTCCCATTTTACAAAAGAGGAAACTGAAGCTCTCAGCAGGGCAAGCAATTTGCCCAAGGTCACCTAGCCACTGAGTGGCAAAGCTAGGGCTTACGCACAGATATTATGATGCCTCTTTCCTTTTAGATCACTTGGTAAAAGAGGATACTAAGTAGATCCTCCATAATGGATTAAAAAGATTGTTACTAGTATTTGTATAGGTGTGGGGAAGTCATGTGTCTCAGATCATTGGTAGGACTGCAAATTGGTACAACTAAATTGATGAGCAATTCAGCAGGATCTATCAAACTTTGAAGTGCACATTCGTTCTGACCTAGCAATTCTATTCTTCTGTACTTTTCCATTCTCTATATACTACAGAAATGTTAGCATAGATATATTTAAAGTTATTCATTGCAGCATTGCTTGTAATAGCAAAAAAAGAAAGAATCTACATGACCATTAATAGAGGACTAGATAAAATATGGTACATGCCTATAGTGGAATATAATGTAGCCGTTAAAAACAATACAGATCTGTATGTGATTATTCAGAAAGATTATATAATGTTCCTTGAAAAGCTTATCATAGAACAATATATATAGAGAGTGTGATCTCATTATTATAAGAAGTATGTGGAACATTTAATACAGGTGTGTATATATGTGTAATATATTTATATATATTTATAAATATACATATATTTCTCTAAGTGTGATCTAAAGACAGCTTGAATTAGGAAAAGCTAGTGCTTTTAAAAGAGACATTCCTGAGCCTTGTGCTAATCTACCTGAATCAGAATCACTGTGAGTGAAGCATGGAAACCTGAATTTCTAAGTTCCTCCATTGATTCTTACATTTGGCTTAGTGATTGACAACAATAAATTGGTTATCTTTGTGTCTCTGGTAGTGGTTTATAGTTAGAAAGGATACGTTCTTTTTATAATTAATTAATTACGGAGATATAATTAACATAATAACACTATATTAATTTCAGGTGTACAACATAATGATTTGATATTTGTACATATTGTGAAATGATCACCACAATGAGTCTAGTTAATATCCATTACCCTACATAGTTACAAAGGTTTTTTTTTTTTCCTCTCATGAGAACTTTACATCCCCATGATGTATGTATTTTACAACTGGAAGTTTGTACATTTTGAACCCTTACCCATTTTGTCCACATACCCTCCCCCGCCTCTGACTTACTCTACTTCACATAATGACCTCAAGGTCTGTCCATGTTGCCACAAATGTCAAATTTTCCTTCTTTTTCCTTCTTTTATACCACATTTTCATTATCCATTCATCCATCAATGGACAGTAAGTTGTTACAGAAAGGACAAACTTCTTGAAGAGATTTTGTATTCTAAATGAGGCCTCTCTAAGAAAAAGCCAATTAACATTGATTAACAACAGCAATATAGACCTGTTAGTGAAAGATGAATTGGCCTGACATAGAAAAACGACTTACTGTGTGGTACACGGCGATTAAACGAACAATCCTTTGTGGGGGCGGAAAACTTTGTTATTTTTGAATTCTTCCAAATATCATCAGACAACCTGTTAATAAAGGAACTAAGAACCAAAACTGCAGTAAAAGAGTAAACCACTTTGAAACACTTAGCTGTGTCTCATAACCAGAAAATTGGATTTTTGTAGAACTTTGGGATCCTTGTTCACATAGTTTAAGGCATGTCTGTGAAGACAGGGAACTGACTGGATTTGGCAAAGTTAATTAACTGGTTCAGGATTGGTGGAGACAGCACGCACAGGCCTGGAAGAACCTTGATAAGTAAACTGCTGTTTGATTAGCCAGCTGTTTGCCCAAGTAAGCAGATTACTGTCTCCATCCTGTAGGATCTTCTTTATGCAACAAAAAAAATTGGAGATTTTTTTTTTTCTTTTTGTTTTGTTTACGATCTTATCTTTCCTGGGCAAAGGTTTTCTGGAACTAAACTAAGTCATGTTGACACAGATGGGCTACATACAGTCTTATCTAAGCCATATTGACACTGATGATTTCAGCTCTGTTTGTCTCTCCCTATTCAAAGATTATAAGACAACATTACAAATACAGCATATTGATATATCATTTGTGACTTCTTAGGGTTCTACTGATAATCTCAAAGACTTTTTTTCCTCAAGCTTCTTGATCTCTATCACACTTGGTTCACACTTGTTAAATGCTTTAATATAGTCCTCATCACATACTGTGATTACCTTTTCACATATCTGTCTCCCTCACTGGACCATTGCACTGTGGAAGTTACGATGAAACCTAATACATGACAGTGAATAAAGATTTGTTTGACTAGTTAGAATATGAATCCAATCCAAGAAATAGGTGACAGCATAGGAGATCCCAATCCTCTTCCGTTCAAGAGATGCCTTTGAAATTCCTTTGATTCCCTACACAGAGATGAAGTGGAGGTTGGAAAACTTGACTACTTTGGTTCTTTAAAATGTATATACATAAAAGTTTTTTGAGAAGTATATTATGATATATCATTTTTTTAACTTAGATAAATAGCATGAAAAATTTTCTGGGCTAGTGTTTGAGATTTATTTTTTCTTATTTTCTTTTATATTCTCTTCTGTGTATGCGTGATGCACATCAGTGATGTATAGACTCGTCGGAACATAAAGTAGGAAAGACTTGACTTCGACACTACACATTCCACTTCATGCTTCACTTGCTTACTTTTGTAGAAACTACAAGTACATTTAACTTTTTTATCCCAGGTCCACCACTACCTAATGAAGGTCTTTAGTGCATTTATCTTAAAAATTTTACTCTATTTAGCCAAGATGCTTCTACAACTGTCTTGCCTCCTGTGCATTACAATTTTTACTAACATTTGCTTCTACAAATCTCTTGAAATGTAACCCTATGGAACAATACTTCCTCTTCTGTTCTAATTCTACAAACTAATGTAGAATCTTGTTTCAATATTCATTTATATCCCACCAAGTTAAATTTAATGAGGCAGGATATATTTGAAAGAAGGAGAAAACAAACAAACAAGCAAACAAACCCATGAGCTATTATAGTAGGAGAGAATGTTTTTCCCCCAGTTCACTTAGGAGGAAAAAAAAATGAGTCTGGTTATACAGCAGTACAACACAGTACGCTAGTACTAGCTAGAAGTTGACTGTGGCACTACAACCCCATTCAGCAGTGGTTGTGGAGAACAGTAAGGAAAGGAGCTCTACAGTGAGAATAAATCAAAGCAGCATTTCTTGTCTGCTCTGCACAGAGAGTGAGATATTCCAAGATACAGATCAAATGACACATGGTTGGCCAGGTTGGGAAGGACATGGATATAATAAGCTTGGAGGATAAGTGAAAAAAATTGGGAGCTAAATGTATGGTTGGACTTGTCAAAATGAGCTCAGATTATAAGAATAAGTGTTTTCCCACGTAAATACTAAACAAAGGTCCCATTGTAAAAGATGCTAAATAATCAGATGGTCAAGATGATTCAAAGGATGGCAGTAGATCTCTTTTTGATATCCCAGTTCTTGTTCAATCAGCCTAGGAACAAAGTGGCTATGCAATACAATATGGCCCTCCTTTCATCACGGCTACCCTGATTACTGCCACGGCTAGCTGGAGTGACCACCCCTAAGATACCATGCCCTAAGGTGACCAAATAGTTGCTTAGTGGCAGATTTATTATTTCAAATCTCTTTTAATGGAGAGGCAGCTATTTGTTCTCATAGAATAGACAGTTACTGTGAATCTAGATTTAAATTTGCCTGCCTTGTACATCATGCTTCTGTGTGCAATGTGAAGCATCCTATTCAACATCAGGATTTTCTTCAAAATATTGCATCTAATGAACTTATAATGTAAGCAAATAAGGTAGAGGGGAAATGCTACTTCCAGCAATGGCAGACTTGGTAATTAATATCAAAACTTACACATGGACTAGTAGATAATCTGAAAATAATTTTTTTTTTTTAATATGACAATCTAGAGAAGCAAGCCCAACATGGGCTACTTTTTATGGAGGTATTGGCTGATTCTAGGAGGAACACTAAAGGGGATAAGCAGTGCATTTTACTGAGAGGCTAGGAGGACAAAAATTAGATAATAACTAGTGTCTGCCAAGTCATGGCAGAAGTCTTGAAAACTCCCATGCTTTGATTCAAGACCCCAAAAAGTTCCACCAAAGAAGTAAAAGTTAGTTGAAGGTACACCTCTCCACCCCTTACACGCATACTAAATTCAGTGTAGCCTGAAATCATTCCAATTCCTGATTAGATAAAAGTAATACCCTGTGTGCCAGGTAATAAAAAATATTCCATGGAGGAAAAAAAAAGCGCCATCTTAAGCCTCAAGTTCTATGGTTTTTCAAATTAAATGTGCAGCAGAGAAGAAAAAAATAACCAGACACTTCTACAGCAGAGCAAAACTCACTGAGAACAGCTAGCAATAATGGATAAAAAATTTAAAAACTCCGAAGCCATTGAAGAGCTTTTAGGCAAATAGGATGCTGAGAGCCAAAATCCCAGAAAGAAGGTGTGCAGAAAAGAGTTAATAGCAGTTCTGAGAAACTATCCTTAGAAAGCCCCGCTGACAAGGTTGACCTTTGGCAGGCAAATGGAAACTTGGATTACAGGAACATTCCCACCATTTCCTAGCTGATAAGATAGTTTACTATGTGTAAACCATTTATACAAACAACATAGTTTATGCTGAACCCCTGCTTTCTCTCTGGAGTCTGCAATTATAACATGTGCTATGCAGAAGATGCCTATATGACCTGCTCTCAATACAAACCCTGAGCATTAAGTCTCTAATGAGTGTCCTTGGCAAACCACATTTCACATACATTGTCACAATTCAGTAACGGAGAAATTAAGCATATCTCGTGTGATTCCACAGGGAAAGGATTCTTGAAAGCCTGTGCCCGGTTTCTGGAGGATGTCATCTCATGCACTTTTCCCCTTTGCTGATTTTGCTTTGTATTGTTTTGATGTAATAAATCAAAGCCACGAGTAGGACTGAATTCTGAGTCCTATGAGTACTTCTACCGAATCGCCGAACTTGAGAGTTGTGGGGACTCTGAACACAGAAGGTAACCACAGACGTAAGCAACTTCTTTCTTTATGTAATTTGCCAGTTTCTGACACACATCTGAGTAGAAGACCCAGGAAGAGAGTTACTGCCAAGAAACAAATTATAGCAACCACATGGGACTGGAGAGACAAAAATTTAGGGTCACCGAACCAACCACTTGAGAGACTTAATCCCAATAAAGCAGGAAGGTTCAGAGAAGTGAACCTGACAGTCTGCTGGTCTCCCTCCTCGAGTATTTGCTGAACTCTTGGACTGCTCTGAGCAGAAAAGTTTACAGGAGGGAGAGGGGGCAGGGCAGAAACCTGCTGAAAGCCAAAGCAAAGGTATTTTAAAAAAATATTGATTGCATCATGGCACTGAAGAAGCAAAAAACCGGATTTCAGGACCTATCAAGGAAGAGGCCTTGGTACATACCTCAGAATCTCATTTAAGAACTCTGAGAGCTATATCCTAGGAACAGCAGAGAATCAGTAAATTAAACGTTATATAAATTACAACTTGTTTTATATCCACTGAATTACATATTGGATTAATGTGATCTGCTTGTCACCACTCTATCTTCGTACCAGGGAATAGGGTTTTCCCTCTCTGTCTAAAGATGACATCCAGACTGTACAGTGTATCATATACAATATCTAGCTTTAAGTAAAAAATTACAAGGAATGCCAAAGAGCAGAACCATGAACAAAAAGGCAATAAAACCAGATCCACTGATGACCCAGTTATTAGTGTTATCAGAGGCGGACTTAAAAATAGCTTTGATAAATAAGTCAAGATGGAAAATTTCATGAGAACCAGAATATTTTTTAAATTAATTCAAAATTCTAGAATTGAAAAATGCAAAACCTAAAATTGAGAACTCAATATATATGTTTAAGCAGAGGAGAGAATGGATTAAACAATCAAGAGAGCAATTGTTAGACTGGATAAAAAAAAAAAATCAAACTATATGATGACTACAGAAGATATGCTTTAGATTCAAAGACACACATAGGTTAAAAATAAAAAGATTAAAAAAATACATACCACACAAATATCAACCGTAAGAGAGCCAGACTGGTTATACTAATATAAAATCATTAGACTTCAAACAAAAAATGTCACTAGAGATAAAGAGAGGCATTTTATAATGATAAAAAGGTCAATCCACTATGAAAATATAATAATTATAAACATACATGTACTAACAAAGCCCCAAAATACATGAAGCAAAAATTGACAGAATTGAAGGGAGAAATTGACAATTCAATAATAGTTGAAACTTCCTTCAATACCCCACTTTCAATAATGGATACAACAAGGAGGCAGAAGATAACAAGAATATACCCTAGTAATTCCAGGTTGGTGTATTAACTTCCTAGAGATGTTATTATAACCACCAATTCTGTAACTTAAAACAACAGAAATGTATTCTCTCACAGTTCTGGAAGTTAAAAGTCTGAAATCAAGGTGTCAGGAGGATTGTGTCCCATTCGAAGGTTCTAGGGAAAGATCTTTCCATACTGCTTCCTAAATTCTGGTGGCTCCCTGAGGTTTTGGTTTATAGCTGCATCACATGGTCTTATAAGAATACCACTTATTGGATTTGAGGTTCGCCCTAATCTAGTATGACTTCAATTTGACTGTATCTTTAAAGACCCTATTTCCAAAAAAGATTACATTCTGAGATTCCAGGTGGACATGAATTGGGAGGTGGGGGGTCATTATTCAACCCCATATTCATACTCATCTTTTCTCATACAGTTCTTTTTAGCTATTTTTTTTTTCACTATAACCTTTTGAGTTTTTATTAGTGGCTGCTCTAGAGCTCACCATATACATATTAACTGATCAGAATCAGTTTCAGGTTTATACTAACCTAATTCCATTGAGATATAGAAATGTTACTCCATTCTCTCTTCCTCCTTTTTTGTATAATTATTATTATACATACTAAATCTTTATATATTATAACAATATTTATAATAATACTTATTATAAATATTAACTGATGTAATTTTATTTCTATTAAAGAAGCTGAGGAAAGGAGGACAGAAAGTATATAGCATTTGTTATGTTTAACTTCCTATTACCATTTTGGTACTCTCCATTAGTTCTTGGTTTAATAGTAACCTTTTTGGAATTACTTTCGGAGTTAATACATCAGCACCGTTATAATCGTATAGCAGAGTTTGTATCTCCACATTTATCCTACTTGCAGTTTATTATGCTTCTTGGATGTATAGATTGTTTTTTCAACATATTTGGGACATTTTTAGCCATTATTACTTCAAATATATTTTTCTACTTTTTTCACTTTTTTGGGTCTCATTTGGATACTCTCATTACTTAAAAGTATACTTAAACGTGTCTATATTTCTTTGAGATTCTTTATTTTTCTTCATCCTATTTTTGTCTCCTGATTGTAATCTCTATCAACGTATCTTCACATTTGCCGATTCTTTCTTCCATCAATTTAAATCAATCGTTGAGCCCCTCTAATAAATCTTCATTTCAGTTACTGTACTTTTCAACTCTAGAATTTCCATTTGGTTCTTTTTATTTATTTATTTTTTTTATCACTTCTGTCGCTTTATTGATATTCTCTATTTTTTTTAAAAAATATTTATTTTAATTAGTTTCAAGTATACAGTACATTGGTTAGACATCTATATAGTTCGTAAAACGATCCCCCCAATTGCTCCCTCCCTCCCTTGACCCTCCACCTAGCCAATGTATTAATGCTAACTACATTCCCTATGCTATACTCCCCATCCCCCTAACCATCCATCAGCTACTAATTTGTACTTCTTTAGCCCTTCACCCCATTCTTCCCAGCTCCCCCCAACACCCTCCTCCCTCTGTCCATCACCATTTAAATTGGGTTCACTGTATTGTAGAATTTTGATTAAGCTTATTTTTTTTGCCTTGATTTCAGATTCCGCATGTAAGTGGAATCATATAGTGTTGATTTTGTTTTAGACTTAAATACTATTCATCAAAGCAATATTTTTTTTCATCCCCTTTCTTTTAGTCTGTGTGTGTGTCTTTTACCTCCGAAGTGAGTCTTGTAAAAGGCATGTATAGTCCTGCTTTTTATCCTATTCAGTCACTCTAGTTTTTTTGTTGAATACTTAATTTTTCCATTTGCGGTACATATTGATAGATATATGTAATTGTTAGCAATTTTTATTCTTGTTTTCGTTTTTGATACATGTTTTCTTCTAAAGTCCTCTTCAAATATTTCAAAGGCTATTGGTTGGTGATAAATTCCTTAGC
>NW_024342467.1:10992773-10997372 GCF_902729225.1 Pteropus medius | reverse complement strand
ATTATGATGTGTCTTGGTGTGGGCCTCTTTGAATCCCTGGTTTTTGAGATTCTCTGAGCTTCCTGGTTTTTTTTGTCCATTTCCTTCAGGTTAGGGAAGTTTTCCATCATTATTTCTTCAAACAGCTGTTCAACATCTTGATTTTCTTTAGGTACGCCGATCAGACAGATATTTGGACCCTTAATACTGTCCCATATGCTCCTTAAATTACATTTATAGTCTTGGCATCTTTTTGTCTTACCACTGTGATTGAGTGTCCTTGGCTTTCCTGTCCTCTAGATAGGTCGTTTGATCCTTTTCATTATTCACTTTGTTTATTCCATTTAATATACTTCTCATCTTGAATAATGTGTTCTTCATTTCAAACTGGTTCTCTTTTATAATTTTCATTTCCATTTTTACCTTTTTTATCTCTTTGTTGAAGTTCCACTGAATTTATCGATACTTCTCAAAACTTTATCGAGCATCTTTATAACCAGTGTTTTGAACTCTGCATCTGTTATATTACTTGACTCCATTATATCTGGATCTCTGTTCTGTTCTCTCAGATGGTTTCTGCTTCTTTGTCTTCCCATTTTGGCTGCCTTTCTGTGTCTGTTTCTATGTAATAAGCAAAGCTCCTAAGTCTCCTGGTCTTATTAGTGTGAATTTGTGAAGTAGGTGTCCAGTGGCACAGTCCTGAGAAGGGCTCAGCTGCAGGCCAAATTTAGCCTAAGCCTCTACCCCTCCAGGGCTACCTGTTAAGATTCAGCAAGCAATCCACATTATAGTTGCCTCAAAAGGCCATATAAGAAACTGAGGCCAGCTGGCTCCAGGATGAGTCTAGGTGCTGCTCAGCAAGGAGCACCTGACTCGCTGAGGATATACCTGGATGTGGCTTGGGTGGGGCTGTGAGTTGGGGGGAGGCAGGGTTTCAGGGACTCCTCTGGGAGGAGTGACCTCTGTTATCAAGTTTGATGATGTCTAGGCTATGGCGGCGCTGTGTCTGTGCACTGGGAGTGGGGAGGGCTCAACAGGGAACAATGGATACTGCTGGCTCTTCTGTACAGAGTGAGTCTTGCTTGGGCCCTCATTCCGACAATGTCTCCCTGTAAGTCCCTGGTGCCCCCTGCGTGCAGCTGAATCGGCACTGGTGCTCAGAGCAAACAGGTCCTTTACCACAAAAGTCCGCTTGTGGACGCAGCCCCTTTAAAAGGCATCTGCTGCTGCCGCAGCCTCCATCTCACTCAGCTGCTCAAGACCGGCAGCCCCGCATCCTTGCCCCGTCCTACCTTCTGCCATTGCAGTGTGATTTCTTGGATTTCTTCGTAGTTGAATGGTTTGTTCATCCCATGAGATTTTTCCTTGCTGCTCCTCCATCCTTCCGTCACAACTTTGATTTGGTCGCCAGAGGGATGAACAGAGCCTCTATCATCTACATCATTTTTTTGCCTCCCCCAATATTTGATGGGACATTGTCAGCATAAATTCCTTTAGTTCTTTATGCATTATTTCCTTGAGTTCTTTCAATAGATTTATAATGGATACTTTAAAGTCTTTGTCTGTTAATCTGACATCTGAGTCCTCTCACAGGCAGTTTATTTTGTCCTATATGTGGCCCCCACTTTTCTGTTTCTTTTCATGTCTCATAATTTGTTTTTGTTAAAAACTGGACATTTTAGGCAATATATTGTGACTATGGATACTGATTTCCCATCCTTCCCTCTGAGGCTTATTTTTATTGTTGTTATTGTTGTTTGTAGTGGTCGTGGTGATGTGTGTGAGCGCGCACATGTGTGTGTGAGAGAGAAAGGGACGGAGAAGTTGGATTTTAATGTAGATAAGAGAACAAGAAATGATTTCTATCTAGGAACTATTTTAGGGGTAAATTATCTTGCTGCCAAAGACATTTCTAAAATTTTCTTTTAAAACATCAAGACTAACGATCAAAGATTATCTCATATAAAAATAAAACCAAACAGAACTCTTATTACCAGAGCGATTGGTTGTGACTAAAATTAACAAATGAGACAAAGACAGAAAAACAAATTAACCTATATATTGCTGCTCCCATTTACAAGGACCCTGTTTACCTGATATCTTCTAGGGTTAAAAGCCTTTAAATAGCTACCAAATTGATGGCAACCACTAAGATCCAATTTCAGTAATTGTTCGCAGATGCTATCACACAAAGCCTAAAGGTCATGAAATTCTTCTCTGTTCCTGAAGCCAAAACCCATATCATTGAGCACTTTGCATGGTTATCATTTAGCCTTTTCATGAGATGTTATCTGCTGCTGGCTTTGATTAAACTAAAACCTAGGTACTCAAAATGTAGAAATCCAAACAGATAAACTCTAATTGAGTTGCATAATAAAACAAACATTAACATGAATTAATGAAAGTAACATAATTTTTGTGAATTTTTGCAGGTTTTTTTTTATTAAACGTACTTCAGAAAGAATAAACATATTCTTAAAATACTTTCTTACTAGAAGTTAACTAAAACTGGCCAGAAAAATATATAGAAATGTAATATTTATTTTATTTCCCAAAGTAATTGGATTGCTAAAACAAATCTGCTTATGAGTTTAAAATATGAAAATTTTTCCATTTTAGTAATGTTTTACATATTATATTTTAGAGCTCCTAATCCTGTAATTATACAAATGCTTCTTTGGCATATAATTTTTATCGTAGCAGTCCTACCCTCATTTTGCATATTAAAAGAAAACTGACCTGTACAGGTTAATAAAGATAGTATTAAATATTAAATAGGCATTGCTTGATATTCCTTGCTGATGCCTAATAATAGCCTTACATATTTTTTGCTGAATTATACTTCATTTGTGCGTATTTTCTAGTCTGGTTTATTTCCCCTTTATTTTAGTTATTTGTGTCCATATGTGGTTCATTCTATCCATACACATGTACTAGACATCTGCTACATGCTGGCACTCTGCTGGGTACTGGGAATGCATGTAAACTTTTATCACTAGTTTATTACATATTTCTCTCTTTGATCACTTTTCTTATATACTCTTATGAAAGTTTTATTTTTTATGTGTATCTGAAAATGATCTTTATTTTGTCATAGCTAAGAAAAATATGCCAGTTATTTTTTTTTTTTAGCTTTTAAAATAGTTTTTCATGTTTAATAGTAACCTATTTGGAATTACCTTCAGAGTTAATACATTGGCTTTTGATGTATTAAAAAAATAAATCCCACACCTCTTCTTGAGTTATTTCTACCCCACACTGCTTCTCGTTTACACTGACATGTGAATTTTCTCTTCTTAATTAAAGAGTCAGTGGAGACGAAAACATTAATTGATCAGAGTCCGTGAGTATCTGTCATTCTGGGAGAAAGCGTTCCAGCATTAAGATTATGATGATGATATTGCTATTACTACTATGACTATTCATCATCGTCAAATAATAGCACCATATGAGTCTTGAAAATAATTTTTCCAGATAAATTTCGCTATTAATTTGTCAAGAGAGTGGGCTGGGAACTAACTGGTATTTAATTTAACTTCGTAAACATGTTAATATTTTACTGAGCCTTCTCAGATGGGAACAAGGCATGTCTTAATGAATTTATCTTTTATCCTCTCTATTAAAGTTTTGTATTTCCCTATAAATAAATCCCTTCTATTAGATGGTAAAATTATTAATCATGTTAAAGAAATCATTTATAACTAATATATTTCATTTGTATTAAATAACATATGGAAATGAAACATATTTGATGTCCTGTGTGAAAAACCAGAATACATAATGCCATGTAAAAATATGTAAGCATTTGGGAAAAGACTAGAAAGAATTATATAAAATAAAGACTTATGAGATTATAGTATTTTTTTCCTTTTTGGAAGATTTTCTTTAATGATATTATTTAAGATGTGATTTATATCCTTTTCCTCTTGAAAGCATGATGAATTATGCTCTGTTTTACTTTGCATTCCAGCAATAAGCACAACGGGATCCCAAAGACAAATTCTTCTACAGTTTCAATTATTAAATTTTCTTTAGGATTTGATAATTTTTACATTTTCTATTTTATTGGTTTTACCATGTTACTTATTTTCTTGTTCTCATTTTATCAGCTTTAACATTGTATTTTTAGAATTTTAGTAGCTGTCTACTTCTAGGTAGTAATAACATTTGTTAGAATATAAGAGTTATATTCTCCTAATTTTTCCCCAATATATTATAACAAAAAGTTTTAAATATTACAGAAATGTTGATTCCTAGAATCAATGATTACTAACATTTGGCTATATTCGCTTTACATATATTACACATATAAATTATATTTCTACTATTTTTACTCTCATATTTGTAATCTTTTTTTCTTTCATTTGTCCTTCAGCAAATATTTATTATGCAGCAATTAATTCTACTAACTGGTATTTTCTTTTTCCTTTTTATTATTTGAACTAATAGGTTCCTTATTAATATATTTTTGTAGAATCAGCTATTGGTGTTATTAATTTTTTTCTCCTTAACATATGTTTATTCTTAGTTTTATTATTTCCCCTTTTCTACTTTCTCTTGGCTTGCTATTTAGTTTGTTCTTTCTCAGACTAAAGTAGTAACCCAGCAAACCACATTTCT
>NW_024342467.1:10933977-10992762 GCF_902729225.1 Pteropus medius | reverse complement strand
ACCTGTTAAGATCTTGGCACAAGTTAACTATTATTATAAGCCGTTGCTCAAAAAAAGGCCATATAAGCAAAAACTGAGGTCAGTTGGCTCCAGGATGAGTTCAGGTGCTGCTCACAGCAAGGAGCACCCGACTGGGCTGAGGATGATACCTGGATGGGCTTGGGTGGGCTGTGAGTTGGGGGGAGGCAGTAGGTTTCAGGACTCCCCCTCCTCCAGGGGAGAGGACCCCTGCGTCATCAAGTTTGATGACGTTCAGGCTATGGCTGCCGCCAGTGTCTGGGTGGCACGGGAGTGGGAGGGCCTGTGGTAATAAATGATGCCACTGCTGGCTCTTTCTGTACCGATTCAATGTCTCCCCCTGTAAGTCCCCTGGTGCCCCGCGCAAGTAGCTGAATCAAACGCACTGGTGCTCAGAGCAACAGGTCTCAACACCACAAAGTCCTGGGCCAGGTGTGGACGAGCCCCTTTAAAGCATCTGCTGCTGCCTCAGCCTCCATCTCACTCACACATGCATGTACCACTTTCAAGACCGCAGCAGCCCTCAAGACCTCCGGGGCTCGCCCTACCCGCTTCTGCCATTGCAGATTTCGATTTCTTCTGCAGCTGAATGGTTTGTTCATCCCAGCAGAGATTTTTCTCCTTGCTGCTCCTCCATCCTTCCGGGCTGCGGAATTCCTTTTCGATGACATTGGAATGCCATGGAGGGAGCATAGAAGAGCATATTTTCATTATATTCGGTATATAGCAGACAGCTTTTTTTGGCCTCCCTCCCATATTTTATGATATTGCATATAAATCTTTTTGTTCTTTATGGCATTATTTCCTTTGGAGAGTTCTTCAATAGATTTGTAATGATTTGAGATATTCTCTGCCTTGTCTGTTGGGACCCGAGATTCAGAGTCCCTCTCTCACAGGCAGTTTATTTTGTCCTATATGTGGCCCCCACTTTTCTGTTTCTTTTCATGTCTCATAATTTGTTTTTGTTAAAAACTGGACATTTTAGGCAATATATTGTGACTATGGATACTGATTTCCCATCCTTCCCTCTGAGGCTTATTTTTATTGTTGTTATTGTTGTTTGTAGTGGTCGTGGTGATGTGTGTGAGCGCGCACATGTGTGTGTGAGAGAGAAAGGGACGGAGAAGTTGGATTTTAATGTAGATAAGAGAACAAGAAATGATTTCTATCTAGGAACTATTTTAGGGGTAAATTATCTTGCTGCCAAAGACATTTCTAAAATTTTCTTTTAAAACATCAAGACTAACGATCAAAGATTATCTCATATAAAAATAAAACCAAACAGAACTCTTATTACCAGAGCGATTGGTTGTGACTAAAATTAACAAATGAGACAAAGACAGAAAAACAAATTAACCTATATATTGCTGCTCCCATTTACAAGGACCCTGTTTACCTGATATCTTCTAGGGTTAAAAGCCTTTAAATAGCTACCAAATTGATGGCAACCACTAAGATCCAATTTCAGTAATTGTTCGCAGATGCTATCACACAAAGCCTAAAGGTCATGAAATTCTTCTCTGTTCCTGAAGCCAAAACCCATATCATTGAGCACTTTGCATGGTTATCATTTAGCCTTTTCATGAGATGTTATCTGCTGCTGGCTTTGATTAAACTAAAACCTAGGTACTCAAAATGTAGAAATCCAAACAGATAAACTCTAATTGAGTTGCATAATAAAACAAACATTAACATGAATTAATGAAAGTAACATAATTTTTGTGAATTTTTGCAGGTTTTTTTTTATTAAACGTACTTCAGAAAGAATAAACATATTCTTAAAATACTTTCTTACTAGAAGTTAACTAAAACTGGCCAGAAAAATATATAGAAATGTAATATTTATTTTATTTCCCAAAGTAATTGGATTGCTAAAACAAATCTGCTTATGAGTTTAAAATATGAAAATTTTTCCATTTTAGTAATGTTTTACATATTATATTTTAGAGCTCCTAATCCTGTAATTATACAAATGCTTCTTTGGCATATAATTTTTATCGTAGCAGTCCTACCCTCATTTTGCATATTAAAAGAAAACTGACCTGTACAGGTTAATAAAGATAGTATTAAATATTAAATAGGCATTGCTTGATATTCCTTGCTGATGCCTAATAATAGCCTTACATATTTTTTGCTGAATTATACTTCATTTGTGCGTATTTTCTAGTCTGGTTTATTTCCCCTTTATTTTAGTTATTTGTGTCCATATGTGGTTCATTCTATCCATACACATGTACTAGACATCTGCTACATGCTGGCACTCTGCTGGGTACTGGGAATGCATGTAAACTTTTATCACTAGTTTATTACATATTTCTCTCTTTGATCACTTTTCTTATATACTCTTATGAAAGTTTTATTTTTTATGTGTATCTGAAAATGATCTTTATTTTGTCATAGCTAAGAAAAATATGCCAGTTATTTTTTTTTTTTAGCTTTTAAAATAGTTTTTCATGTTTAATAGTAACCTATTTGGAATTACCTTCAGAGTTAATACATTGGCTTTTGATGTATTAAAAAAATAAATCCCACACCTCTTCTTGAGTTATTTCTACCCCACACTGCTTCTCGTTTACACTGACATGTGAATTTTCTCTTCTTAATTAAAGAGTCAGTGGAGACGAAAACATTAATTGATCAGAGTCCGTGAGTATCTGTCATTCTGGGAGAAAGCGTTCCAGCATTAAGATTATGATGATGATATTGCTATTACTACTATGACTATTCATCATCGTCAAATAATAGCACCATATGAGTCTTGAAAATAATTTTTCCAGATAAATTTCGCTATTAATTTGTCAAGAGAGTGGGCTGGGAACTAACTGGTATTTAATTTAACTTCGTAAACATGTTAATATTTTACTGAGCCTTCTCAGATGGGAACAAGGCATGTCTTAATGAATTTATCTTTTATCCTCTCTATTAAAGTTTTGTATTTCCCTATAAATAAATCCCTTCTATTAGATGGTAAAATTATTAATCATGTTAAAGAAATCATTTATAACTAATATATTTCATTTGTATTAAATAACATATGGAAATGAAACATATTTGATGTCCTGTGTGAAAAACCAGAATACATAATGCCATGTAAAAATATGTAAGCATTTGGGAAAAGACTAGAAAGAATTATATAAAATAAAGACTTATGAGATTATAGTATTTTTTTCCTTTTTGGAAGATTTTCTTTAATGATATTATTTAAGATGTGATTTATATCCTTTTCCTCTTGAAAGCATGATGAATTATGCTCTGTTTTACTTTGCATTCCAGCAATAAGCACAACGGGATCCCAAAGACAAATTCTTCTACAGTTTCAATTATTAAATTTTCTTTAGGATTTGATAATTTTTACATTTTCTATTTTATTGGTTTTACCATGTTACTTATTTTCTTGTTCTCATTTTATCAGCTTTAACATTGTATTTTTAGAATTTTAGTAGCTGTCTACTTCTAGGTAGTAATAACATTTGTTAGAATATAAGAGTTATATTCTCCTAATTTTTCCCCAATATATTATAACAAAAAGTTTTAAATATTACAGAAATGTTGATTCCTAGAATCAATGATTACTAACATTTGGCTATATTCGCTTTACATATATTACACATATAAATTATATTTCTACTATTTTTACTCTCATATTTGTAATCTTTTTTTCTTTCATTTGTCCTTCAGCAAATATTTATTATGCAGCAATTAATTCTACTAACTGGTATTTTCTTTTTCCTTTTTATTATTTGAACTAATAGGTTCCTTATTAATATATTTTTGTAGAATCAGCTATTGGTGTTATTAATTTTTTTCTCCTTAACATATGTTTATTCTTAGTTTTATTATTTCCCCTTTTCTACTTTCTCTTGGCTTGCTATTTAGTTTGTTCTTTCTCAGACTAAAGTAGTAACCCAGCAAACCACATTTCTTATTTTGATCAATTTCTTGCATTCACATTATTCCATCTCTACATAATCTTAAATATTGCTTTGTTGCTACGTTGTTCTACTTCATTTTTTTCCCCTTTAAACAAAAAGAAAACTTTAAACAAGAAAACTAATAAGTTTTCTTGTGCCTTTTTAGAATCTGTCCTTTCCTCTAATTCTGTCCCTAGGCAATCACTCATCTGCTTACTGCAACTGAAAATTAGTTTCCATTTTCTGGAATTATATAAATGGAATCATAAAGTACATACTTTTTTTTTGGTCTGGCATATTTCATTGAGCATAATTTTTTAAAGAGTCATTAATATTATTGTGGAAATCAATAGTTTGTCATTTTTGTAGATATTTTGTAGTTATGATAGCTAAATAGTATTTCAATGTAAGGATATACTACAATTTGTTTACCCATTCACCTACTGATGGACATTTGAGTTGTTTTCAGTTTAGGGCTATTACAAATAAAGCTGATATGAACATGTGTATAGTTTTTATGTGGACTTATGTTTTAATTTCTCTTGGATATATACCTAGGAGTGTGTCTTACAGTCTGTTTGGGTTGCTATAACAAAATGCCATTGATCCCAGGGTTCCAGCATGGTTAGGTAAGGGGCCTTCTTCAGAGTCACAGACTTCTCATTGTGTCCTCACATGGTAGAAGGGAGCTCTGTGGCTCTGTTTTATAATAACACTAATCTCATTCAAGAGAGTAGAGCCTCCTCCCAAAGGCCCCATCTCCTAATACCACCACCTTGAGCATTAAGATTTCCACATATTAATTTGGGAGACAGAGATATAGCATTCAGACTATAGCAGAGTGGTATTTCTGGGTTGTGTAATAACTCTATATTTAACCTTTTGAGAAATCACCAAATTTCTACAGTGGCTGCACCATTTTACACATTCTCCAGTAGTCTATGAGGGTTGCAATTTCTTCATCTCCTTACCAACACTTGTTATTGTCTTTTTTTTTTATTCTAGCCATTCTAGTATGTGTGAAGTGGTATGTTATTATGGTTTTGATCTGCATTCCTCTAGTGACTAATGATAGTGAGCATCTTTTGCTTTTTAGCCATTTATGTATATTTGGTTGTTAAAGTACAATCTATCATTTTTCCTTTTATAATCAATATTTTAGTGTTTTTACCTAAGAAACTTTTTAACCCGTGATCCATAAAAATCCATAAAGAAAAACCCGTAAAGATTTTTCTCCTTTGTTTTCTTTTAGAAACTTTATAGTTTTAGGTTATACATTTATATCTAACATAATGCGATAGACACATTAATTTTTGTGTATGATTTTAAGAAAGAGTTGATATTTATTTAACTTAATTTTTGTGTATGATTTTAAGAAAGAGTTGATATTTATTTTCTCCCGTATAGATATACAATTGTTCCAGCATTATTTGTTGGAAAGATTTTTTTTTTTTTCCATTGAATCACCTTGGCACTATTCAAATCAGTTAACCATATATGTATGGATCTATTTCTGGACTGTATTCTGTTCTATTGGTCTATATGTCTATCAGTTTGCCAATAGCAAACTGTCTTGATTACTGTAGTTCAGGGTTTCTCATCCTTAGCACCTCTTAAATTTTTGCTCCAATAATTCTTTGTTGAAGAGGTGAGAGCTGTCCTGTGTATTGTGGGATGTTGAGCAACATTCCTAGTCTTTATCCAGTGGTTCGTACCAGCTATCGACAGAATATAGTTGGGTCATGTTCTTTTATCCACTCTGCCAATCTGTCTTCTAATTGGTGTGTTTACACTATTTACATTTAATGTAATTATCGATATGTTGAAGCTTAAATCTGTCATTCTATTTTTTTCTATTAGTTCCCTCTGTTTTTGTCTGTTTTCTTTTTTCCCGACTTCATCTGGGTTGCTTAAACATTGTTTTAGAATTCACGGAATTTTTAAAATCCCATTTCTTTCAAACCTGTTTGTATCTTTTTTGCTTGAAGTATGCCTTGTATAGGGAATATATAGTTGGTCTTGCTTTTTTGTCTACTCTGACAATATTTGCCTTTTAAATGATGTATTCTGATCATTAACCTGACATAATTGGTATAGTTGGATTTAGGTCTATCATCTCATCATCTCAACATTTGTACCTTCTGTTTCTTATTCTTCTGCTCCCTTTTTTTCTTAAAATTTTTTCCCTTAGCATTCCATTTTCATTTATCCATTGGCATTTTAGCTATACCTCTTTGTGTTATTATTATTTTTAGTGGTCGCTCCAGGAATTAAAATATATATCCCTAAGCAGAGGCTGTCTTTTTATATAGTAGGTCAAAAGCTATCCTGGAAACCCACCTAGCAGATGTCTATTTATATCTCTTTGGGTAAAACTGAGTCTTATCACTAGCTTTATAGCAATCATTGTCTGCAGGTAGTAACTGGGTTAGACAAATTAAGATTAATATTCTGGAAATGGAGGGAAAAAATCCATCTACAGTGAGATAGAAGGGTCTCTGCCTACTCCCTGAATAAATTGGTTTTGTTAGTTAAGAAGGAGAGTGAAAATAAGGTAAACAGTCAGTGTCTGCCTCAGTAATAGTTTGCCAAATTTTTAACCTTAGTACATTTTAACACAATTCTCTTTTTGTTACTTTAATGTTATCAATAATTTATTTTACTAACTAAAGAAACCTATCCCTTTCAAAGAATGACACTAAGTCTAGCTTTTAGTGTTTGTTGCCTCTATACCTCCCATCCTTATTTTGTTGTTTATTTTGGGTAGGAGTGCCCTTTAGAATAAATATTGAAAGTTTGTATAAACCTGGCCTATGGTAGATAACAATTATGACCTGTTAGTGAGTGAATGAATAATGAATGAATGCTTAAAAGTGTCTATTTTCCAAATGCAAAAATAAAATTTTATAAGAGATAAGCTCAATTTTATTCTAGCAGATAAGAATTTCTCCCAATGAAATTATTTTACCATGAAGGAGACAATCATAATTAAAACAAAAACAGAGCAAAACAGGAAAAGATTAATTTGTGTCATCGGGTTGTTTCTTTTTGCATTTAAACAATTTTGCTTATAATTTTGTTTTTAAAAGCCTAAGTCGCATTTTTAATATCTTTCATGTAATATGTTTTAGTATAATGTGAATATACTTGGGAAAATATGCTTAATTAGGAAATAAAAGAATTGGCTTTTGCAAAGTTTAATTAAATAAAAAAAATGTTTAGCTTGTGAAAACCAGACCTGTGATTTTCAAAGTACATTTCCTACTTTCTTGTCTAATGAGAACTTGCAGCAATTTCGTTAGTGATGATCGAATTATAAATTCTCTAGGGCAGAGACTGTATTTTCTATCTCATCAGTGCCTCGTGTGTGCAGAGAGACAGGTTGCCCAGCCTCATGATGATTTACAGTTTAATAAATGCACACACAGACATTATCTTATTACATTTCCTTAACCTTTCGAGGAGGTAGCCAAGGAAAATTCTTCCATTGTTATGGACGAGGAAGCTGAGTCTCAGCCACAATACATGAAATATCTAAAATCACATGACTTGTATTGTTAGAGTTAAGACTCAGACCTGATCCTCAACGCAGCTCTTCCTGGGCTGTTTGTTTTGCTTGACAGCTGTACGCTTTAGCCTTGCTGCTTAATTGTCATATCAAAGGAATTCATGCAACTGTGAACCATGTGTCCTTAAAACAGCCCTGTAGGGGTGAATTGAACAAATTAATTCAGGGTTAGTACCGAAATAACTAAAGCAGAATTGCGGTCGGCCCATTAATGTTTCCTGCGTTCTATTGCTTCAGAGTTATATTCAATTTATAAATTTTCCTCTCTAGTTCTTGGTGTTGTATCTTTTTGTTCCTTTTTCCTTCTGTACTATAACTCCCAGGGAGCCTAGCTAGCTTATGTTGAATACCTAAACGTTATTTTAAAAAAGTAACTACACAGAATTTTTAAATGGTTTGTCTTTTTGGCTAGGGGGAAGCAAGGGAAGCCGGCAGAATAGATCCTCAAGTGATATGGAGTCAGTCTTTTGCTGGAATTTGCAAAGCCGATTTAAATATGACGTTAGTTGTGAGAAGATTGTTTTTAAAATATAGAAATTCATGAAGACAGCTTTTGAGAATGCAAATTTTGAAGAACTTGGAATCTTTTTCATTTCAAATATAATATTAACATCAGAGCTCATCTAGTGGATATCACAGTATGTAAAACAGAAAGAAATCGCAACAATAAAAACAGCCTCTCTGCTTTGCTGAGGTTTGGTGCTGTCTCTGCCCTACACCATTTCCTGCATGTTACTGTTTAGAGAAATAGCACTATATACAAGGGGTCTAAAGGGTGGAAAATTAAATTACGACAACTAGGTGAGAAGCGATGAATGGACTCCAGCAGATGAAACATGATGACTTGCAATGTGGGAATGATGCTTTTAGAACTTTTCAGGGTTGTTTGCCTCTGTCGGGGGCAAAATAAGGTTTACGCAAGGGGAAAAAAAAGATAAGAATGTCTGAATATCACAGAGCAGTTAGGAGAACAAAAGCAAAGCATTTCACACAAGGAACAAAAAGTGTAAAGAAAGGTATTACCCCGAGGAGGCCCACATGCCTGTGGGATTCAGAGGTCTGGCCTCCCAGTGGGATGACTCAACTGGTAGGTGGGATTCAGCTCTCGTTAGGTCTTTTCCCTGGACTCTTTACATACCTTTTCCATTTCTGTAATTTTTGCCAATACGTCTGGAGATTTTTTGAAAGATATAATTTGCATATTAATGCCTCAAATAGAACTAAATTTTAACAGACCCTGATACTGTGGAAAGGGTTACGAATGAATGAAAACAAGGAAGAAAGTATGTTAGACCTTTTATTCAATTTTACGTATTTATCTTTCCATCATACCTAGAATGCTCTTAGTCACAGTAGAATTATTATTCCAAAGAAATTCTTAAATTACACACATGCATTTTTAACTCTATCTAAATGAAATTTGTTTTTGATAATTCGAATATTTTTATTCAAAAGGGAAATTTCAAGATTAAGCTAGTTAAAGCTTTCTCTGACGTTGAATTATTATAAATGGAATGATTTATCAGAAAAGGAGCGTATGTGTACATGAGCAATCTAGGGCGAATATTTTTGAGAATTTCAGCCAAATGAGACATTTCAGCCAAATGACTGCTTTTAAAAGTCCAGAGTATTTTTACTAAAGTGTCTATATAATATGATTTTAATTTACTGGTAATTAAATTTGTTTTCAGTTCGCGTTAAAGATAATTGATAACTCGTAGTCTGTTCTTTCTTGCTGAATCGTGGGCATATGGCAAATTTATTCCCTGATTTCAGCCCTCAGGTTTTGAGAGTGAAAAGAGATATTAGGGAAATTTATATAATAATGAATTTCCATTATTAGCAGGGCAACATGGAAAGATTTGAGATGCTTTTTAAAAGACTTATCGCCTAAAAACTCCAACCTCCTTTCACCTGATAGTGTCTGAAATATACCATTAAAGAGAGTTTTAAAAACATTGTTGCCTCCAGGGACCTTTTAAACAACATCATTCCTTCCAGAGGTATAGGGCAGGCACCTGTTCCCAGGGTTGAGAAAAGAGGATGCGTGCATTCATCCCATCCTTTTCTTTGTGGTCCAGACCATTAACGAGGACCCTGGGAAGGGACACTGATGATTGGTGAGGCTGGGTGGGTTCTCCTGCAGTGAGGAACCCTAGAATCAGGACACCTGGCATCCAGGAACAATGAGATGGCACAGGGGGAAGCCACTGCAGGGAAAGGGGCTGCAAAAAACCAATGGGACTATATCACAGTTTTACCTAGGACCACTAGCCTTGATCTCTGTAGGCTCTAAATTTGTGTTTAGTGTGGGAAAGCTGGAAGATGGTAGTGGGAGATGGGGGAAGGGAAGATTTGCTTAGCCCTTCACGGATTTATGTTTAACATTCTGTAAAAGAAGACTAGAGTTTATTCCAGTGCCCACTTGAGGGAGAGTCCAAGGGCTGAAGGCTAAGCATTGACCTCCTTAGTCTACTAAAGAACCAGGGGTTTGGAGGTTCTGTGCTTATATCTCTATTTTCATAGACAAGGCTGATCCTAGGAGTGAAGTGAGAAATAAGTTCAGGAGCCCCTCAACCTTGGAGCTCTGCAACGTTGGAGCTCTGAACATGGTTGGGGGTGTGAAGTGGTCCAATAGAATGTGGGGGTGTGGGGCTAAAGAGTGGAAATTAGCTTCTCTGAGGTCTCAGCACCAGCGGGTGTGAGTCAGGTCATGCTATGGACTCTCTAGGTCTTTACAACCTATTGCATTTTGGTGGGTAAAGGGGAGAAGGTAGTGAAGGTTTGCAGGGTCTCTCTCTCCACTCATCCAACACTGCAGCCCTCACATTCGACCTCCCCACACACTCCAAACTTTATCATTGCTCATCCACGCCATAATAGCTTCCAGTTTTCTGTTGAAAGAATATGGTTTTTTTTGTGTCAGTAACCATAATTTTTTAAAATATATTCCAGAAACACTGATAAGAGTAGTAAAGTGGTTTTTGTCAACCAGCCCTCTCTCCTCTACTGAATAAAACATTAATGGTGGGTTGAATGGAACCTCAATAAAAAGACATGCTGACAGGCAGCTCTTCAAGGCTTCATCTGAACGCTCCAGTCATTGAGTAGCTTGGTGATGTATCTGGGAGCAATAGAAGTATTCCAAAATGCAGACACTCTTTGAATGGAGAACAGGCAATGGCTAAGATTTTAGAAGCACAAAGTCTAACTGTCTTGGTTCTTTAATATCTTCACCACAGGAAGCAGTGGGCATTCAATAAATGTTGAACAAGTAATTGAATAAACTGTTTTTAGGGCACTCAAATCCCTCCCATTTAGCGCTCCCTTCTCCAAATCTGCCCTCTAACACCCTAAGTCCATCCCTAATAAACACTCCAGATGCAATTATTTTCAAGCAACTTCTACCAGATGAAATTGTGTATCTGTGACTATTCAAAAATATCTTGGCTCTCTTGATATCAAATAAAGCCCATGTACTATTGAATATTATGTGTACATTAAAAGAATGAGGTAAATCAGACTCTAGTTTATGAATGGACCTAACTTTGTGGAAAGCATATGTCTATTAGCAGGGAGAACCTCGCTATGAACCAAGCAATGATAAAGAAATCATTGGCTTTAGCCCACTCATGCGACTTTCCTTGTTCCGATAGTTGGAAGAGAAGGTCTTTCTGTCTTAATACCCCAAACACTGATTACCATAGCTGTATCGAGCCTAGAAACCAGGTAATCTAATTCTCTAATTAAATAGATAAGGGAGCTGATGTTCAGATTGCCTTAATGATTACCTCAAGGTCTCACTTCTAATTAGAAGTGTTAGAAACAAAGCACAAATCTCTAGACTCTCAAGCTAGTGACATTTCTCCCACAAAGCACCTGCTTCTGGAACAGACAGAACCGGCAAAGGACAGACTCTCAACAGACCAATTCATTTGGTTATTAGGAACAGACACACATTGAAAAGGAATAAGGTAGAATTCATATAAGCTAACACAGAAATATCTCCAGACATTATTAAATGAAAAAAGCTGTTGCCAATTAGCACATAGAGTATGAGTCCATTTATGTGAACCAAAACGAAGTGTATATTTTCTATGGACAAGGTCTGAAGGGTGCATTCCACCCTGGTAAAAGTACCACCTCTGTGGAGGACTATAGAATTGACAATAGTGGACAAAGGAAAGTTTGTTCTTATCTGTATTGTTTGAATTTTTATGAGAAGAATCTACTTATGCATTAATTATTTAAGAATTAATGTAAAGGTATAAAACTACATTTCTTTTGTTACACTTTGTGTCACTCTCATGGCTTTGTTCCTATCACTGTGGGTCATGTTTAGAGTACTCAGTTTGTCACCTTGATTCATGTCGAATGACCACATTAATATCAAAGTTTTAGGGGTGATGGTTTGGCATGGAAGGAAAAGAGAGAGAGTTTGTGGGTTTAATTTTATCTTCCACAGAACTATGCCTTGTCTTCTCCCTCATGATAATTGCCATTTCAGACTTTTACCTCAGGTCAGGCCAAACTCCTTGAATATAATAATGATGATAATGGAATATATATATACTGTTAATAATAAATGACAATAGCTATGCTCTTTTTTGAGCACTAACTCTATACCCAAACACTTCTTTTTAAGCACCTTCTTTCATTATCATTCTAGTTTTAAGCTTCATAACCATTCTGTGAGGTAATTAACTATTATTATCCCCATTTTAGAGGTGAGAAACTGAGGCCTGAAGAAATCAATGAACCTGACTGGAGCCACATGGTTGGTGAGGGGAGGAACCTGGATTTGAACCTAGACAGTCTGACTCGGGTCCATGCTTGGGCATAGGTGTGAGCATTTCCCGTGCTTAGAGACACGCTGACCAACAGTGTCGGTATACGAAGTGCACATAGGGTGGAATACACAACTAGTCTAAACTCGGATGTGTGTGCCTTTGGAGAAATCTGTCTAATCTAGTTCCCCACTGCTTCCTGGTTGTGCTCCACTGAGTCCGTTAATTCCAGGTTTCAATTGCCTCTGGGTTACTAAATCAACTGTATAATTCCATCAGGCAGTGCCCGGCGAAGGGAGAATATTCTCTCATGGAGAGTAAGAACCCATCTGCTATCACATATAAGACTTGCAACAATGTCTCAATTACCAGTTCCTCTTACTTAAAACAACAGCAATAAATAAAAAAGAACAATACTAGGAAACGTCTTTTGAAAGAGAGAAGGGCTGGCTTCCCAGGGGGTATTGAATCATTCTTTTCCTCTTTTTTTTAGTATTGACTTTGGATATGTTAGTTTTGTTCCTTACAGGTATGGACAGCATAAAGTGGTAAATTTTGAAAAGAGTTTTATAGTTTTTTTTTTTTTTTTGTAGAGAAGTTACTTTTTAGGAAGCTGTTTGTCTTATGCTAAATAAGAAACGGTTTTCTCCCTGACCCCAACTTCTGTCCAAAATTTGAGAATGATTTCATTATTTCTCTTTTCATGACCAAACAATCTCTAATTTATCACAGAAAGTATGAGGTAGATCACAAGAATTTTTGACTAAATATATGCACATATACTTATGTATATATGTATGCATATACTATGTGTGTGTATTTATGTATATGTATACATCTCTAGTGCAATATGATATTTGTATGTATGCCATTTGATGAAGAACTGTAAAATTTCTTCTTTTCCGAAGTACCATCAAGTTTCTGCCTAGAGCATGCTAAATTGGCTTTTTTCACTTCTGCCAAATCCTGCTGAGGGAAACCACCTGCAATTTTAAAGTTGTGTTCATATTTCCATATACTTTGTGAACATTTTCCTTTTTAAAAGAACGTCTGCTCCTTTTTTTCTCCATGTGGTGTAACATGTGTGTATACATCAAAGATGAAGTGGGGACATGTCATTTTGATTCTTTGACCCCCAAGCTCAGGATCTAGTGCTATTGCTATATTCATACACTTGTAATTACAGCAAATGGGCTCTTTTCTCGAGTGCCCACTCTGTGCCTGGCCCTGTGCCTGGGACCTGAGACAGGGTGGTGAATATAACAGACATGGCCCCTGCCCTCATGAGGCATATGTCATACCCCACCGCCCTGCGGGACTATCTGCTTGGCTTCCTCTTACCAGGACTACAGCACTTAAGATGGGTGAGGAGCTTTGACATGCGTGTGATACCACACACATTCCTGCAAACAAAGCCATTTATTTTAAGCTGAAGCATTTGCAGGAAAATTTAAATAATTTATCTGGAATGTGTCAAATTGAATGCATTCAGGATATCTTTTTGGCTTTCTCTGGTAGAACATTTATAAAGTAAATCCTTGTTATCTTAGATTTCTCAACTAACTCTGCCATTAACTGCAAACAACGTGTATGGACTAAACATGGAGGCAGGCTCAAGAATCTGAGCCTGTTTGAGAGAAATATTTTAGGTCATTACTGAAATGAATCAGGGCCTCAAGCATTTTTTACTCAGTGCTCTAAGGTTTTGTGGCAGAAAAAAACAACAACAGATTTTGTTGGGCCACAGCTGCTCCTAAATGTTATCCATTACGTTATGAACCAAAGACCTGAAAACATCCCCAGTCTTACCCTCCTCCACCTGAGAGAAAATATTGATTCTTGAAATTCCCATAAGAACATGGAATCCTTTCAGTTAGGTCGGCATTGCTTTTGGAAAGAAGGCCAATCACCCTGGAGGACCAGCCCACAACTTTTGCTTGGTATTAAGCTCTAATTCGTGTCATGCGTTCAGGGCCCTGGGCAGCCTAGTGTGCTAAAGGAATGAGGCAGCGCGGGTGAGCGTTAGGGCCTCAAAGCCTGGAGGAAGAAAGAGCAAGATGCTGGGCAGCCTTGTCCCAGAAAGGCCTGGGGACCCACTGCCTAAGAGGGCTCTTTCTGAAGATGAATGCAACCTGTAAAATTTCTTCTATTCCGTAACTCTTCAGAAAGTAACTCTGCAGAGAGCCAGCCTCTGTTTGCCTCTAAGCAATTTCTGACATCTTTCAAAACACAAAATAAAACTTAAGAATCTTGACAAGTCTTTGCATGTGGCCCGGGTTTTTATGACAGGAACGTTTGGACATCTCTTGTCCTCATTGAAGCTGAGACAAGAGAGATGATGTGTCTGCTTCTCCCAGGGCAGCAACCTAAGGGCCCAGAAGGGGCCCCGCCAGAGCATATTGTGCTGGGAGGTCACGGGTGGCAGAAACCGCTGGCCTCTCTCTCTACAGCGCTCAGGAAACATTGCACCCCCAGCACTTGCCGCACAAAGCGGTCCATGGTGGCAATGCCCGCGGTCCATGGTAGCAATGCCCGCGGTCCATGGTAGCAATGCCCGCGCGTGGTTCAGAAGCCTTCGCTGCACTGCTTTGTAATTCAACTTCCTATACGGCCTCTGGGAGTCTAGTGAAAGCTGCAAACCTTCCTGCTGTCTATGATGGGTAAGCAAAATGTTAAAGTTTTAGAAATTCCTTCTTTTAACTCTATTTAAAAGTAAAATAGTCATTAGCAGAAGCAAGCATCTGCTTCTTAGGGATATATGTTCGTGAAAACCTAACAAAGCTTTTATTTATGACTTGCATTAGTTATATACCAAGCATAATAAATTTGCCCTTTTGAAAAATTAAAGTTGGAAAATAACATGTTAAAAAAGGACAAATTACTTACACAAATTAATTACTTACACATCGTTCCTGGGTTGAATGGCAACACAGATAATTTAGTCAAAACATATCTTTAACCATTTTTGGTGTGTGAAAATTTTGTGTCTCTGATTATAGCTGGCTGAATGTTTTCCCCAAAATAATGGGTTTTGAGCATTAATAATAGGCTTCTATCTGTCAACAGCAATTGCTCTGACTTTATTCATATGCAGTAAAGCCCTGATAATAGATTATCCAATTAACTTTCTGTGGTTGAAATAAATGAAATAGTAATGTTTTTAGAGGAACCCAATTGGAATTAAGTTAAATTACATTGAGTTCTTCCAGTTTATGACCATAGGTCAGTAGTGTAAATGCATTTTTTATTATTTGAAATCTTTTTCTCCTAGCATGTAGTAATGGTGGGGAAATTAAATGACACTGAAAACTTTGGAAATGAGGAAAAGCAGGATGAAACCGTAAGCATCAGGCGAATGAAAAGTGCGAAGAGGCATTTGGGTAAGTCTCTCCTTAGACACTGCTCTAAGAAGCTCTGTGGAGAAAGGGGGCACTTGGCCTCTGCGGAGGAGATGCTGCTGCGTTCACATCATCGACCTGAAATTGCGCAGTTCCTCTGAGCATCGTGGTTTTAATTAAGTAAAATAGGAAATTTTTTTTAAAAAGCAAAGATAAGCAACATTTGTCCTTTTACATAATAATATTCTATAAAAATTTAAATTGATTTCACTAACATAAATGTCACAAAACAATTATCTTTGTTTTCCTATCTCTCTCTTCCAGAGTGTGGGTTCCTCTTAATTTTCTCTAATTATGTTTATAAAGAGTGTTAACTATTTCAAATACATAGTTAGTATTATAATTACCACAACTGTGGGTAAAAAATGTCATCTCCTATTCATTTGTACAGACCTTTCCATGTAAATGGTGGAGTGGAAGGTGTAAGGCCTTTTAGGGGGGAGGGATAAAGTTAGGTCCCCAAACTAGAGAAGCTTTACTCCGCACTAGCTGTTCACGGTCCTTTGCTTCACTGTCTCATTGAGAAGAGCCTCAGGACACCAGGAGCTCAATTCCAAATAAGTTTCCAATGGGAATTCTTACAACACTTTTGAAAAATGTGTGGCTAAGACTCTTAGGTGATTTGTTACAGTCTTAATTCCCAAGCTTTATTCAAATCTTCCCAGGGGCTCTCCTGGGCTCTGAGGACATAATGGGCTAGAGAATGAAACTCTTTTTTAAGTAAAAGAAGAAGAAGAGGTAAAACAAAATCCCAAGTCCTGTCTGTACCATTTAAATGGAAGTTTTCTCCAACCACAGAAGGACACCTGGGGGATAATAAGGAAAATTGAATAAGGACTAGCTCTCAGATAATATCAGGGAATTCGTACTATTTTTAGAAGGGATAATGGCATTGTGGTCATGAAGGAAAATGTGCTTATTTTTAGGGGACATGTGCTGAAGGGGTAAAGTGTTACGAGGTCTGCCAGTTATTTTCAACATATACTGAAAATGCACATACAGAGATAAAGCAAATGTGGTAAATATTAGCAATAATCAAATTTAAATATTGGGTATACAGGCAGTCATTGAACCAGTAATTAAAGGTCTGTCTTATTAGTTGGAAATGTTTCTGGCTGCAAGTCACAGAAAACTTGACTGACAAGGGCTGAAACTAATACATTCATTACTTACTAAACCAGAAGTCCAGAAGTTTTCCAGATGGGGTTGGTTCAGCAACTCAGTGATACCATCAAGACCCCAGCTTGTTCTGAGCATCTGCCTCATCACCCTCAACCACTTGGCTTCCGACACTGTCAATTCAGGATGGCAAGGCAGCTGCCGCATGCAGCTCTGGGCATCATAGCCACGTTCAAAGGCAAGGGGTGAGGGTGAGGGTAGGGAACAGCAAAAGCAAGCTCTCCTCTTGCACTGGCCTCTTTTCTCAGAAAGCAGAATCTTTCCCAGAAGCCATTCGGAGACTTCTGGTTACGCCTCAGTGGCTAGAACAGTTAGAGGCTAATCCCAGCCTCAGGGGATCTGGGAAATGGCGTCAGAGTAAGTGACATATCCATAGTGATTCATCCCCTTGGGTTATGGATGTGCTGTCTTCCTGAACAAAACTGATGTTCTGTTAACAAGAGAAAGGGGAAAATGGCGGCTTTCCATTTGCCAAACAGATGCCCTTTTTCTCTGGAGGGGAAATTGTTCTGTTTTACTAGGTAACAGAAATGATTTTAAATGAAACCAAAACTAAACCTCATCCTGCACTATATTATAAGGATGTTTAACAGAAAGATAAATGGTACCCAAGATGAGACTGGTTTCTTGTTTTCTTGTACATGGTCTCTTTAGCCCAGTGTAATAGAAGCTTTTTAACCATCTGTGAAAACTATCTTTTGTTTTACTTTCCAGTTTGGTAATGCATTTTAATATACATTTTACTTTTAAAGATGGTTCTCATTGTGATAGGTGTTATGCAGCAGAACAGAATATATACTACTACTCATCATATTATTAGCCACAGTTGATTGAGTGTCCTCTATAAGCAAGGCACGTCTTCTCATTTATGTAAGAAAAATGTGCCTAGTTGTTATTATAAAAAGCCCCAATTCAGTCTAAGACTTAATGAAACATGAGAAAACTGAAAGCTTTCAGCAATTGTTTTAATTTCTACTTTCTCCCCAACCTTTGTGAGGTCGGTATAATAGGATACTTTCAACATCTGGACTCTTAAATGGAAGCCCATTTATTTGATCATAGCAAGTAACAGTCATAACTAGAGTTCCCTCCTGTCCCCTTGGTCCAAGAGTAGGTTTTCTTTTAGAAGGATGCTACATGCCCATTGTAGATGCATTGGTATGAATTTCCAAAACGACAGTAGCCACATAACTGTCCCTGGGAGCCCTAGTCGTGTGTCCTCAGAAGGCATAGCATTACATGGCATGGAGTCAGAACGTCTTTGAGTATCCAGAAGTCCCTCATCATCACAATGGCCCATTTGTCTGATGACTTAGCATTTTTGCGTTGATAGATGATATTGTGCTCAAATATATCATGGCTGGCTCTCCCCTGTTTCTGGGTGACCTCAGGAATGTGACTGCCTATGACATTGACCGCCACACAGAGGCTCTGCTGCAGGGCTGGTTTGGAATAGACCCAAGAGACCCCTTTACTTCTATGTCAACCAGGCCCATTGGGCTCCCCAACTCAAGCATCTTATTGGGGCTGCACCCGTAGCCTATGACTCGTCTGTCTCCCTGCAGTGACCCCTTGGAACTGTCTTATTGCTGACAGAAGCCATGTGACTGTTCTACCTCCATATTTAACCCTTAGGATAAATATTTTAAGTGATTTCTCCCAGTGTCTTATGTGAAATATTTCCTTTAGATTTAACCTTAATATAATAAGGGTATATCGCTTAAACAAACAAACAAACAAACAAACAAACAAACAAAACAATAGCTGTCCTAGAGGAGAGGAGAGAGTGTGGTAAGGAATCAGCTGTGCTGGGAGTGTGAATGGGCACCCATGGGAACAGATGGGAACATGGAGCAAAGGTGCGGGCAAGTGGGCAGGGGCAGTGATGGGAACTCAAGGAAGTCCTCTTCTCCTGCTTTTTTATCCTTAGTGCCATAGGAAACAAAGCCATCAGCTCAGAGCAAGGATAGGAAAGATTTCAGGAGAGAAGAGAAGTCAGGATGGTGGGAAAGTAATGGACGAGAAAGACACAGTTGGAACAAGGTGGAGCCTAAGGGCCCACTTATGGTTAGTGAATGAATTTGAAATGCCAGATAGAGGTAATATACTCCTGGCTAGGCCCTCTCCCCTGGCCGGGCCAGATGGGAGATTAGGAAACATTCCCAAGAATTCCAGATGTGAGAGGCTGGCTCCCAAGAAGATCTCGCTACCACCTAGGGGCCAGTGGCCTTGGCCCAGAGCAGCCTGTGGTACCAGCCAAAGACCCTGCTCTTCAATGCAGTTTCTGTCACTGGAAAATTTGTCCAGTGCTGGAGAATGATGTGGACAAGAAAACCCCGATGGCTCAGGCAGAGCTGATGTGGTAAAGGATGGAGGCATACCTAGGAAGAGACCATAGGGTTGTGACCTCTTTAGGTGTGAAGGACCCAAGATGCAGGTCTTTTGGCTTTGGAAAGGGTAGCTGAGTAGTTCTCCTGAGTCAGGAGATAGTATGTCCAACTTTGATGCCTGCCCTTCCTCATTGCCTTATACTGTCTTTTGGGTTCCAGGGGACCTCTTAAGTGACCTGCCACGGTTCCTTGATGACTGGCTTGTGAGGTGACTGGGTAGCCCCTAGCCCCATCTAACATGAAACGTCACACTGGATGTTAATTCATTGTCTGTTATCTCCTGGATAACAGAAGAATAAGAACCCTGTCTAACTTTTTTTTGACCACTTTATGCCTAGTGACTGGTTAAATACCAAAGATAGTAGATGCTTATTGAATTTTGAATGCATGAATACATAAAAGAGGGCGGGCAGGTGGGAAGAAAGGAAGGAAAGAATGAAGGAAGGAAGGGAGGGATGTGGAATTCCTGCCACTATATCAGGGCTACTCTGATGAATTGCAAAGATGAATCTGAATTGGTAATAGTCTCTACGGAACATAAAGTGCCAAAGTTAGAAAAAGCTAAAGTGCAAAAGGAAAAGAGGTGGATCCTCAAAGCCAGTGTACCCCTCTGTGGATTTCCAGCTGTGGGGACCTTCGTACGCATCCACTATGCCCACCAGCTGTGGGCTAGAGCCTGTCTCAGCTATTCACCCAGGAGCTCTCTCCTGCTTCCCTCCTGCCGTCTTAATCATCACCCCTTAATGTCCCCTTTCTGACACCCTCCCTAAAATGGTGCCTGATCCTCATCTGTGAGAGCCACTGACATCCCAGCCCTCCTGGTCTCTTCCTGCAAACTCCGAAAGTTAACTCTCTCTAACTTTGGCACTTTGTCTCCCAACCTCTAGATTTTCTTGTTTGCAGTTATGCTTTTTCTTTTTTCCAGACCTTTGCACCCATGGTTCTCTCAACCCAGGAAGCAATCTCCGCCCTCAAACCTCCTTTCTAGTCCAACTCCCTCTTGGCCCTCAGGTTTTGCTCGGTGGTGATGCCTTCTTAAAGCCCCTGTCCTGCTGTCTCAGGTTGAGTTGGCTGCCATTTCTAAGTTCTTCCATTCCACTCTGGGCTACTTCCTTCAAAGCATGTATTGCAGTTTAATGGCTTGCGTACCACTCTGTCTCAATCTCTAGACTTGAGAAAAGGGATATGGTCGAATTTTTCCCTAGTGGTTATTCAGTAGTAAATAGGGAACTGCTCTGAATTAAAAAAAAAAAAAAAAAAGTCCTGAGAATCCCCTAACTTGTTGAGCAAAACCATATATTTTTCTGTTGGCCGTGTTTTTATTTAGCACTGGGCTACTCAAACCAAATTCACACTAAGCAGGGTTTTACTTTCTCTAAGTTAACCGGTAAAATTTGCTTTAAAAAAGTATTTGTTTTTTTTACCATTTAATAACATTTATCGTTTGTATACATGTGTTTTAGGAGCAACATTGATCAACCTCATGAGCCCAAGATTTTTGATTTACGTAAGCTGTGCCTTATCAATATGGGTAAGATATATCGAAATGAAATGAATGTATTTTGGATGGCTAAGAGGACTTTAATAGACAATTAGAAAGCCTCAAAGTATCTGATACAAAATGTGTGTATATTTTTGTTAAAAAATATTTCGAATTACCAACTATATAATGCACAGAGAAAAGTGCATAAAACATATATGTATAAGGAATGATTATAATAAATAATTATAAAGCGAATTCCTTGCAACTGCCACTCATGTCAAAAACTAGGATGTAGCCAGCACCCAAGAAGCACCCCCTTCTCAATCACACCCCCTCCTCAACAATGAAAAGTAGCCATGAGCCTCGCTTTTATGATATTTACTTTCTTGCTATTCTTTATAGTTTTACCACTGGGGTAGGCAGCCCTAAATGATATAATTTAGTTTAGCTCAAGTTTAGTTTAAACTTTCTATAAATGAAATTCTAACTTACATGTTCTATTGTGTCTTGCTTCTGTTTACTCAACATTGTTGGTAATTACCATGTTGTTGCTTGCAACCCTGGTTTCTTACTTCCCATTGCTATGTAGTATTTTATTGTATAATACACCACCATTTATTTTATTAGTTTTCCCAAAGGGCCAAATTTTGGTTTTATTAAGCCCTTCTACTGTATCTTCATATTTCTAGTTCATTAATTTCTGCTCTTACCTTTATTATTGCTTTTCTTCTGTTTTCTTTGGGTTTAATTTGCTGTTCCTTTTCTTTTTCATGGAGATACTTAGCTCCTATCTGTATGAATTCAGCCTTTCTTTTCTAATATACATATTTAAGACCATAAATTTCTCTTTAAGTTGTATTTTAGTTGCATCTGACAAATTTTGGTATGCTTTGTTAAAAATATTTTATAATGTACTTTATGATTGCTGGTTTGACCTATTGATTATTTAGAAACGTATTCCTTAATTTACAAACATATAAGGAATTTTGGATTTTTTAAAATCGACTTTTAGCTTAATTGCTTTGAGGTCAAAGAACATTCTCTGTATGGCTTAATATTTTGACTTTAAGATTTGCTCTATGATCCATTATCTATCTGATCAATTTCTACAAATGTTTCATGTACTTTAAAAACATGTGTATTTTGAAGTTGTTGGGTACAGTGTTTTTTTATGTAACCTTTAGGTAGAATACACGCGCATATATAACATATAAAATACATATAAATATATGTAAACTTAATATATATTTGTTTTTTGCTTGTTCTAGCAATTATCAAGAGGGAGGCAGTGAGTCAAAATCTCCCACAATGATTGTCTGTTTCTTCTTTTATTCTACACATTTGTGAGTCATATATTTTGAGCCCTTGAAAGTAAAAGGATGCTATTAGGTATATACAAAATTGAAATTTTTATATCTTCTTGATGAACTGAGCCTTTATCATTACGAAGTGACCTTCTTTATTTCAAGTAATGCCTTTTTTCCCCCTTAAAGTCTATTTTGTCTGATATCAATTTAGTGACATAGATTCTTTTTTTAATAATTTAAAAATTTTTAGATTACAATTGACATACAGTATTGTATTAGTTTCAGGTGTACAACATAGTGATGAGATATTTATATAACTTATGAAGTGATCACCTCAATAAATCTAGTACTCATCTGACACCACATATAGTTATTACAATATTATCACTATATTCCCTATACTTACACCTCCATGACTATTTTGTAACTACCAATTTGTACTTTTTAACCCCCTCCTCTTTTTCACTCATGCCCTCAACGCCCTCCCATTTGGTAATAGATGTAGATCTTTTTTCGTTAGTGTTTGCAGAGTATATCATTCCATCCTTTTACTTTCAATCTTTCTTATTCTTTTGTTTTAATGTGTCTCTTGCAAAGAGCATCTAGTTGTATTTTTTAAATTCAACTTGCTAATTTTTATCCTTCAACGAAAATATTTATTTCATTTGTCCTTAAAGATAACTAATGATATATTTAAGCTAAGTCTACCATGTTATTTTGTGTTTTTTCTTTGTCTGGCCAATTACACATTTTCTTCTCCTTTTCCATCTTCTGTACTTACTATTTTTTTCTGTCAATTTTTCTTTCTGTGTTTTATTGTGGGTTTTTCTTCATACATATCTACAGCTAATTGATTTTTCTTTAGTCGTAATCTCTATTGAACCTATCAGTGGAATTTTAATTTTAATTTCTATTACTATATTTTTCAGTCTTAGAATTTTTATTTAGTTCTTTTTTAAACTGCCTATGTCACTTGATAGTTTCCAATTCCCTGCTCAGATTGTCAGACTTGGCATTGTTTCTTTAATATAATAAAGCATTATCATCTTACAGCCTGCGGCTGATAATTTAAATATCTGACATCTCAGTAAGTCTCTTTCTGTGTCTATTATTTATTGTAGACCTTGCTCATGGTGCTTCATTTCCTTGTATGACTGGTTATCTTTGACTGTGTGCTGGGCATTGTATTTTTAAATTATTTTAAGAATATTTTGAAACCTAAGATGATAGTATCTTCCTTTAGAGAGGATTTTAATTGGCTTCCATGAGATGCATAGTGGGTACTAGCCATTGGGACCAGTTTAATCCAAGTTCAAAGCTTGAGATATCCTGGCCCATCTAGATGAGATAAAAGTGGACTACAAGTCCAGGCAAGAGTTGGCTTGCTTGTAGTTTGCCCTTACTTACTCTGAGGGTAGACTTATATGGGATCTCAGCTTAACGTGGAAACTATATTATCTTTATCCTGGTTTTGATAGGCATAGACTTCTATCATCTGACTTTCTGAAGCCACCAGAACTGCAGTTCTATTTCTTCTGAATCAGCAAATACCCCAGGGTAACTTGGGCTTACTTATGGGGTTCTCATGTGCTCACAAGTATTCATCTGATATTTTTTCACAGGCTTCTTGGCTCTTTGATGCTTTCAAGATTTTAGAATATATCCTGTCCGGCTTTTAAAAGTATAACTATAGTGTATTAGAAAATGTCATAGCTGTACTGCATAAAAGTATAATTTTGACATTCTAGTTTTAAATGCTGCGTATTACATGCTCTTTGGGAGAAATGCATCTTTCTGGATTTTAACTTTGTTCCATCCCTTTGGTCTGTGACTAATACATGCTTCGCTTCTGCTGCCTTGCAGGGAGACCGAATGTGGCACTTTGCCATGTCTGTGTTCCTGATAGAATTATATGGACACAATCTTCTTCTAACAGCAGTGTTTGGCTCAGTGGTGGCTGGATCTGTATTAATATTTGGGGTCTTAATTGGTGACTAGATTGACAGGAAACCGAGAAATAAAGGTAACATTCTTTAAAAAAAAAAAATATTTATTTAAATGTTTCAAGTACACAGTACATTGGTTAGAAATCTATGTAATTCATAAGGTAACATTCTTATCTATCACATACATAATTATATAGTAAATTATGATCTCACTGGCTCTTTTGGTTTATTCAGAAATGAACTTAATAGCAATGGAATATAACTTTTAAAAACTAGAAAAAGAGTTAAACGGCTTTATGTCATTCTCTAGTACTACACTGAAAATGTTTGAATGTAGTTTTTAGATTCTCACCCATTCCTGAAAACATACTTTCTTTTTAATATTCTAGTATTACCTATGTTGTAAATACTTGTGTTATTTTTATTAAAGGCAATTTCTATGTGTGAAATATGTCTTTATACCAAGCATTCTATCTAAACTAGGAATTAATATATGGAAACTTATTTGTTCAAATATAGATCTTCATTTAGCTTTTGGCTCTAATATCTCTTGAACCCTCCTTTACTCAATAAAAGTGTAGGATTTTCTAAGTTTTTCCTATTCTTTTGATTAATAGTCAATGTGATTATTTTCATTCAACCTACAAGGCCTGAAAAGGCGTTCTCTAAAGCCACATCCTTGGAAAGGCTAACTTATTTAAACTCTGACGTGTTGGTCCTTAGGCTATATTGATAACTTCAGTCACAAATGAAATCCAAAAGAGTGCGATATAGCAGTAGAAAATTTCAAGTTCTTTGATTTATCTAGTATCTTACTTTTCATATCATCTTTCTCTCGAAGTATGTTTTCATTTACTTGCAAAGCCCAGCATTTTTTTTTTTCTTTTAGTTGCGAAGGTTTTGCTTCTAGTGAACGCATGAGCCCGCTCTTTGCCTCTTGATCAAGCCTGCAATCACTGATGGAAACGATAACCTTGCTTGGCATGGGAATTTGGTCAAACGTGGTTACTCTGCTTCAAATGATGCTGTAGCTGTGACCTGTCTCTTAAAACAAGAGTAAATATTGTTTCCATTCACAGTTGCTCATGCCTCGCTCTTCACTCAGAATGCCTCTGTCACCGCCTGCTGCGTTGTCCTCATGCTTGTGTTCTCCTACAAAAGGGAGATGGAACAAGTCTGGCACAGCTGGTTCACTGTGAGTGTCTCCCATCGCCTTCCTGCTCCCTGAGAGTGAATGTCAGAGACAAGGCCTGGGTTTCCTTCAGTGAGTCATCTCTGTACCGCCCTGCTTGCTCACTGGTTTTGGATCTGGCTAATCTTTTGCCTGCGTTGTCCTCATCCCTAATTTGTGAATCAGAGCTTAAATTTCAAAGACACAAAGGCAACAGAACAGTAGAGTCTCTGTCTGCAAGGTACAAATTAGCATCGGATCTGGTGCTGATGGGGTAGGAAGAAGAAAATGATTAGGATCAACACAATAACGTTTGGCTCCAAGCTTATACTGCACCTCTTTCTCTGGAAGGTTTTTTGTGTTCATTTAGATGTTCCTCGAGGTGTCAGATAAATAACTCTGTGTACTACAATGGGCTGAGCAAGTCCGTTCTGGGGTTCCAAACTCCCTTTACCCTCCTTCTGTAGGTGGCCTGCTATGTAGCCGTGATCACCCTGGCGGCCTTGGCAAACCTGGCCAGCACGGCATTGACAATCACCATTGAGAGAGACTGGATTGTGAGCCTCACAGGTGACAACAGAGGCCAGCTGGCTGGTGAGCTGTGCCAGCCTCATCATCACACGTCCTCGATAGGCTGAGAAGTAGGCCTGGCTCAGTGAACAGAGCTGATGAGCCAATCAGGGCTCTGAGAGAGGTAGCAAAGTAGCCCTTAAGAGAAAAATGTTTGGAGTCAAACGAACCGGGACTAGAATCCAGCTAAAACCAACTATACTCTTACCAGCTGGAAGTTACTTAACTTCTCCAGACTTCACTTTCTTCATCTATAGAATGGGAGGAATGATGACAACTCTCCTCCTCCTTCCACTGGCTCAGTTTTGGGAAAGATTCTGTGACATACAGGATTTGTAAAGCACTCAGCACCATATTTGTACATAGGAAGCACATAAGAAATGGATGATAATGTTATTATCAAGAGGATATATAAACTGTACTTTTGGGAAAGAAGTCTTTCAAAATACGTTATAGAAGTTCCTTGACAATTTTAGACCTGGAAAAGAAGTGAATTAAAAACAATTTTTAGTGTGCAGCCATGCCATCCTGAACAAGCTCAATCCCGTCTGATCTCAGAAGCTAAGCAGGGTTCGGCCTGGTTAGTACTTGGAGGGGAGACCACCTAGAAAGACCAGGTGCTGTGGGCATAAAACAAAATCAAAAACAAAATTTTTAATTCTGGCCAGTGATAAGCTTCCACTTTTCTCCAATAATTCATCCCCAAATGTGACAGTTAATCGTCACGTATCTGACAGTGAGAGGTAGAATTTTTTCAATAATGGAACTAAATGAAAAAAATCTGGCATCTTCTTTGTTTTTTTCTTCCATTTATAAAACTTGGATCATTTACATTGCGATACTTTCAAATTGCCAACTTAAAGCTAGAGCTCTCGTCCTACCCTATATTTGTGCAATTGGTACTCTCTGCGGGAAAATGTTCATGAGCGTTGATAGCCAAGATAAAGGAAGCTATTATGGAGGAGTCTAGTAAAATATACTCCTTGCAAAGAGTAGAAGCCCCTTATAATCATGTTTTCTTTTAAATTACACTTATTTGGATGTACAGTGGCTTAAATAACACCACCCAAAATAAAACAACTATGTGGGTAAAAGCTGGTTGACATGGCATTGAAAGTGTCCTCTGTCTTTGAGTAAAAGAAAATCTGCCTAGTCTCTGTTAATTAATTTGAAAGAAATCTAAAATAAGGCACAGATTCTGGTATGAGGTTCATTATCATTTTTAAAACGATCTTGTAAATATATTCAATGATGTTGGAATAGTTAAGAGAATAAACTTGGAGTCAGACTGCCTGGGTTGAAATCTCAGCTTTACCATTTCCCTTCTCTGTGACCTTGAGAAAAATAACGTCTTTGTGCCTCAGTTTCCTAATGTGTAAAAGGGAGATAGTATCAACATCTTAGAATTTCTGTGAGGATTAAGTAAGATGAAATAGGTAGAAGGTTTAGAATTATGTTCCAGGCACAGAATAAGTATTCAACCAATTCTGTCCTTTATCTCCATTAGTTACCTCTCTCCCCTATCAACATGCTAGAGTCATAATAATGGCTATTGATATTATTACCGTTGTTAAGATAGTAGAGTGAAATAGAAAAGTGTGCTGAGACAAGAGTTAGATTAAATAGCTCCAAGAAACTCAGTCTCTATCCCTCAGTTTACTCATTTGTTAAGTGTTCAGATTCTAATAACTGATCTTGAAGGTCTTTTCCAGGTTGAAAATCCTATGATTACTGTACAGGTAGACTGCTTCCTTCCTCTGACTTACAGTCCGGCGGCTGGATCAGATCATCAATATATTTGCTCCCCTGTCCGTGGGCCAGGTGATGACATGGGCATCTCATGTGATTGGTTGTGGTTTCATTCTTGGATGGAGCTTGATCTCACTTCTTGTAGAGTTTCTATTTCTATCCAGGGTTTATCAACTAGTTCCCCAACTGGCTATAAAACCCCAGCAACAAGCAGGGGAGCATTTCCTAGAAAGGCAACAGGAGGCTGTGAGCATTCAAGGTAATGAAAACTCAGAGATGGCTTTTGTTCTTTTTATTTTCCTTTATGTCAGTGTCTCATTTCTTTTTTCCCAGAGATGTGTCTGATCATAATCTCAACATTCTGTCTCCAAATTTGCCTAGAAACAGTGAGAAATGAGAAGGCTCCAGCTGTACCCTCGGTCATGCAGTTCACATGGCTGATCTCATGGGTAGAGGTAGGTGGGGCTGCCATGTAGTTACACAGGTCGTACGGTTAGTTACACAGGTTATGTACAAAGGCTCCATTCAGAGCACCCCCAGTGTGAGTAGCACTGCCCCCCCCACCCCCTCAGCCTGTGCAGTATACAACCTGCACAACTGATTTCATGGTCCTGGGGGGCAGATTACTCCTTTCTATCTCACACATAAACATCTTCCCTAAAGAGTCTAAGCTAGAGACAACTGTGTTAAGTAGTATGGGCTGCTCTTTAGTCAAGACAGTATGATGAATCGGCCATCACTGCTATCAGCCATGTGTTTTAAAATCAGAAATTCCCTAATTTTAGAGTGAGGCTAGGAGGAAGGAGGACCTGCCCATAAATATGACCTCATTCTTCCAAGATGAGAATCATCCCTACCTATTGAGAATGTTGCCCATCTGCCTGGTATAAAACAGCCTGGTCATTGCTTCTGACCTGAGTTTCTCTTCGCAAACTTCTTATAATTAATTCTCTTTTCTCTCGAGTTGTTTTGTAATTACAGCCCGCCAATCTCATTGCATGAATAAAGTATGTGTACTTATAGAGACAAACAGATATTCATATTTAAATGATGGATAGATGTGTAGACAGATGGATGTAGAGATAGCTAGATGATAGAGCTATATTCTTGTTATCTGCCGTTTATTAGCTGTGACCATGCATGGTTAATTTATTCTGATGATCTGTGTCTCACTATCTATAAAGTAAGGATAACAATAACAGGGGTTATTGTGACAATAAAATAAGGGGTGTTGTGAGAATAAAATAAGACAGCCAGCGTAAAGTCCTATTTCACTCCCTGGCATATAGTAGACTTAAGTCAATGCTAGCTCTTTCTTTCTTTCCTTCCTTCCTTCCTTCCTTCTTCTTCCTTCCTTCTTCCTTCCTTCCTTCCTTCCTTCCTTCCTTCCTTCTTCTTCCTTCCTTTCTTTTTCTTTTCTTTTCTCTCTCTCTCTCTCTCTCTCTCTCTCTCTCTCTCTCTCTCTCTCTCTCTCTCTCTCCCCCACCACCTGCCTTCCTGCCTTTTCTCTCTTCTTTCTTTCTCCACCAAATCTCATCACTCATCAGTCAAAGGCTATTCCCAGGGGTTTTGACTTCCTCCCCTTAACGTTCCTATGGCCGGAGAGCAACCCTCACCTCAGGTGGAGATACAGGTGCTTGGGATAGGAAGCCATCCGTGCACCTGGGAATTGTCCAGTGAAGAAGCAGATGAGGTTCGGGATGGGCTGAGGGCATGTGGGCAGGACACTGACATAAAGCTTATTTGGGTTTTATTTTAGGTGAAATGGACTCTTGGGAAACCACTGATGGATTCTTTGACAAGCCCTAAACTTTGGAAAAGCGAAAGGACCGCGAGTCCAACCTTGAAGGACAGCAGGCCACAGGATTTTCTCGGCGCCTTCAGCACACACGAAGGCTGCTGCGGACCTGGCGCGGGGGCTGCGAGGCGTACTGCGGGCAGACTGTCTTCCTGGCCGGCTTGGGTCTGGCCTTCCTCTACATGACGGTGCTGGGGTTCGACTGCATCACCACCGGCTACGCCTATACCCAAGGGATTGGAGGCTCGCTGCTTAGCATCCTCACGGCCCTTTCGGCTTTGTCGGGCCTGACGGGTACGATTCTCTTCACCCGGCTCAGGGGGCACTATGGCTTGGTCACCACGGGGATCATTTCCAGCTGGCTCCACGTAGGCTGTCTGACGCTCTGCGTGTTTTCCGTCTTTGCTCCTGGAAGTCCTTTCGATCTGGCTGTTTTCTCACTTCCATTAAGCAACAACTCTTCTTCAAACCATGAGGTGCTAAAAGAGGACCAAGTATATGTTTTTTTCCTTTGAAAGAAATATGAACCAACCTATCCTTCCTGATCGCTCCTCCATCCACTGGACCGACAGCACAGTTCTGTTTGAAGGCGAGCAGGAGCCCCAGCATCCCAAGTCTTACACGTCTGTCATTTTGCTCTTCTCGGGCGTGATCCTGGCAAGAATCGGTGAGCAGTGTGGGTGATGTGTGGTGGGGGATTCTGCAGGCTGCTAAGTAATCTTAGAAACATTTTATGGTCTCCCTACTGTGTCATTATAAGCCTTTATTGTTCATTCACCGACAACCCGTTATGTGACAAGAACTGTCCTTGACACTGGGTGTGTGAGAGCAGTTGAACCAGACAAAGTCTTTGCCCCTTGGAATGGGAGACCACTAAGTAAGTAGTTAACAACAGTCAACGCCACAAAGTGATAGGATCTGTTAGGGAAGGACAAAAAGATTAAGAAGATAGAGGAGGGACACCCGATCTTTTTAAAAAAAAAATTAGAGTTGACATTCAATATTATTTTACATTAGTTTCAGGTGTACAGCATAGTGGTGAGACATTTATGTAATTTATGAAGCGATCCCCCCAATTCGTCTAGTACCCACTGGGCACTATACATAGTTATTACGGTGTTATTGACTATGTTCCCTGTGCTGTGCTCTACACCTGGTGACCATTTCGTAACTACCAGTTTGTGCTTTCTAATCCTTTCATCTTTTCCATCCGCCCCCTCAACTCCCCTCTCATCTGGCGATCGCCAGTGTGTTCTCTGTATCTGTGAGTCTGTTTTTATTTTGTTTGTTCATTTATTTTGTTCTTTAGATGCCGCATATAAGTGAAATCATAGGGTGTTTGTCTTTCTCTGCCTGACTTATTTCACTTAGCATAATACCCTCTAGGTCCATCCATGTTGTGGCCAGTGGTAAGATTTCTCTTTTTTTCAATGGCTGAGGAGGGATACTCAATCTTATTTTGTGGATTGGGGAAGCCTTCCTAGAAGAAGGCAGAATTAAGAGATTCCTGAAGGCCAAACCAGGCAGGGGACGTGGAGAGGGAAGAGTGCTCTGGGCCAGGCAGACAGTTGTATGAAAGTTGAAATGTGAAAATATAGAGATTTGGGGCAGTGAAAATAGTTATTTCCTGGGTTTCAGGCATGTAAATGCTATGGATGGCATCTACATCAAAGAAGCATTTTGACCTGGATCCTTTCTCTATGGAACTGGCATGGGGAGAGGGGACCAAGGGCCAAGAGGAGATCAACCTTGTTGGGGCCAAGGCTTTTCTTAGCTGCCTGGGGGGTGGGGAGCGAAATCCTTTCCCAGGGACAGGGTGCCTAACGCTGAGGGTCTATAAGCTTGTCTGTCCCCAAGAACTTAGTTTCTGAACTCTGCCATCAACCATATGTCTTCAAACCTGGCAATGAGGACATATCTGATTTAGATAGGGTTTAAAAAAAAATTTTTTTTTTTAAATTTTGGTCATTTGATGCCTGATGAATCCAACAGTGACATGTTGAGGGTCAAAAGTGATGGCAACAGAAATCACTTAACATTATACCGGCCCAAGTGATTAGATTTGCAGATCCCCAGCCTGGGAAGAGTCTGGGTCTCACTTTTAGATATGGAATCCCAGCAATCAGGTTTCTACCCAGAGAGATCCTTTCTTCGCCCAAGCCCTGTTCCCTCTCCCAAATCAAAACTCACCACCTTCAAAGCCCCTCCCCGAGGCCACAGCTCAGAGCCAGCCAGTTCCTCACTCCCACATCAGAAAAGTGGAAAACGGTGAAAGGAGTGGATCAAAAACGCAGCATGTCTTCCTCATTCGTTCGGCAAGCATCTTGCACACCTCCTCTGTGCACCTCACCCACTACTCCAGGCACCAGGCTTCCGCAGGAGCCCTGTACCCCTGGGGCTCAGAGCTTTACCTTCTCACCTCTGGTGCCACAGTGGCCTGGGAGCATGGGGCTGGGGTGGTAGGTTCCTCATTTCTGCCGTGGAGACCTAGAAACCCTTGGTCTATAGAGCTTTGGAATATTGGGAGAGGGGAAGGGAAGTTTTGTAGGTCCGATTTAAGAGGTTATAAAACCGTGGGCTAGCCTGGGAACCTTATTTCTCTGATATAGTGTGTATGTGTGAGAAAGAAACTGTGTTCCTAATTCCAAATGCTGATTTAGTGACCTGTGCTTTGATCTGGAGGTTCCCTAATCTCTCAAACAGTCTAAGTATATTGCCTCATGGGTATTTGGCACGCTTGGCTTTTAATTGCACGATCAACTGAGAGCAGATTGGCCACTTAAGATTTATGCAATTCACATTATATTATGATAATCAAGTATTTAGTTCAAAAGGAAAAAAAAAAATCTCCCAGTACTCCTGTCCCCAGGTGGCTTGATCCTTCCTGACACAAAGGAAACGGTCACATTTGGAAAATGTGAAATCTCTCTGGCAGTGCCTGCAATCTGGAGAAGCATCCAGTGTGAGAGAAAGCTCGGGCTTTTCTCCATTGCAATAGCTGTTCTTTTAGCCGCCTCTTGATAAGGATGCCAGAGACATAGGACACTCTTGACACTCATGAGGGAGACAGCTCAGACATGGAGCCAGGTGGCCTGATGATGTCGGCAAGTTACCTAAGCTCCCCGTGTCCCCATTTCTTTCTCTGTAAGATGAAATAATAATGACAGTACCTACCTATCAAGGAAGTCCCAAGGATGCTTTGAAGTAATTCCTGTAGGTAGTGTGGTTAGCACAAAACTTTCGTAAGAATGGGAACTACTTGTTAAACATAAACATGAACTCTCATCTCCAGCCATTATTATCATTCTTATGTTTTGGCTGGAATTTCTGTGCTTTCAAGAACATTGTTGTATAAGGGGTGGGCAGAAAGAACCACAATGCTAAATGAAATGGATGCTCTGTATCTCCCACACACCCAATGCCAGCAAATGCCATTTACATTTATTCCTAGCAGAATTACAAATGGCCTTGGGGTTGGTGGCATGCTGTTGAACTTGCACACGTTAAAAGCACCAGTGCCCAGGATATATTGTGCCTTGATTCCCTTGATTAGGTTGGCCCAGGCCTGGTGGCCACGATGCCTGGACTTCTCATCAGGATTAGTGGCCTGTGGCCTGCCTTGGTATCCACCATGTATCCTCAAGCACAGGGCTCATTTTAAATATGCTCAGTAAATATTTGTTTGCATTCTGGTGGAAACTAAGTTACAGAACTTTGGCTACAACACAATTTGGCATATTGCCCATAAATCACTTTGCTTTCTAAAATCTAAGAACTATAGCTCTTTGTGCCTTCAGTTTAGAAATAATTCTGTCAGTGCATAATTAGCCTTCACTGCTTGGAGCACTTCACGTTGTACCACTGCAACATGTTACAAACACTTCCTGGCTCTGTGGGCTGTGCTCGTTGAGGGCCATGTGAGCGAATTTTATAGGCGAGCTCCCTGTCAGAGTCCAGTGCAGGGCAAACACTTTGGTGGGCCAAGCCCCTAGACTTAGAGGCCATGCAAGGTGGTCAGGACAGCTCAAGAGGATGGGGGGTGGTTATCAAGACCCCCAAGTGAGGACCACAGCAGGGTGACAGGGGCAGCCCAGGAGGACAGAAGGCCTGGCTAGTGCCCTGCAAAGGCAGATTCTGGACAACACAGTTTATTTGCTCCAAATTATTCTTGAGTTCAGGACCAGGTCTGGGGATCAAGATGGAGGCTACCAGGAAGCTTCTGGAGGGCCAGAGCTCGGTCTCAGGGAATCCAGAAGGCCAACTGCCTGGAAAACCAACCAAGCAGGCAGAAGCTGGGAGCAGGTGCCCCTGGAGGAAGGCACCAGAACCCTCGGGGCAGATGCTGTCACTCAAGGACAACACTGTCATCACCACGGGTGGCGTCTGCCCTTTTTGATGCCTGTGTGGCAGGTCCTGAGGGTGCTTCTGAAGTGTAGTTGAACTTAGCCTCTTTATGTGGTTAAAAGTGGGAGATGCAGAGGAGAGAGGGGTCTAATTCTCTGCTAAACCAGGAGTGAAAAGGAAAACTCTGGAATTAGTACTAGATTTGAAGCCAAAGATTGCTCTCAAAATGTTTCCTAAACATTTTGGAGTGAAGTGTAAGGTACAAATAAATACAACCAAAATGAAATTTTATCATTATCTAGCGATGATGGTGGTAATGGTGACCCCAAAAGATGATTATAGTACCACAGACTATGATGGTGACTATGGTTTAGCAACCAAGTGAACCAAGGCACAGTATATCCTGGATACTGGTGCTTTTAACAGTTTCAACAGCACACCAGCAACCCCCAGATCATTTGAATTTCTGCTAGGAAGACATGTAAATGGCACAGATGGACAGGCACAATGCTATGCCCTTCACAATACTGTATCGTGTAATCCTCCAGTGAGGATGCTGTAAATGTCCCCATTTTGCAGATGAAGAAACTGAGCAACAGAAAGAACGACAAAACCAATCTTTGTCAGAATTCTCACTGAATCCACATTTATTCTCCCCCAATACTGCTGCCCTGTAGGTCTCTGGTCTTTTGACCTCACTGTGACTCAGCTTCTTCAGGAGAACATTCCAGAAATGGAGTGAGAGGCTGTGAATGGCGTGCAGTGCTCCCTGAACTACCTCGTGGACCTCATCCACTTCATCCTCATCATGTTGGCCCCGCGGCCCCAGCAGTTTGGCATGCTGGTCTTCATCTCCTTGCTGTTTGTAACCACTGGGCATACACTATATTTTTTTTACACAGTGTAAGATTAAAAATGTCCATGCTCAGAAGACAGTGAAGAAAGATACTTTGACCTGAGAGGTAGGCAGCACCTCTGACTGCTCAGAGCTCTAGAAACACTGGTCCCATCTTGACTGTTACCAGTGATTGCCTTGCGTTGCTACTAAGTGCCTACCTTGTACCGCTGCTACATTTGAGACCAGTTGTGTCACCCATCATCTTTGCCAAAAGAATCAACTGCATTCAAGGCATTTTTGTGATAATGGAGACCGCGGAGTTTGAGAGGGGTCTGACCCACGGCGCACTCACTAACTGAAGCCAGATTCCACTCCAACCTCAAGGGGTTCGTTTTAATTTTGCCAACGTAATGATTCAGTGTTTTCAGGTTTTTATTGTTCTTCAGATTCTAAAATTAGTTAGAATCTTTTGGTCAATGATGTTTGGTCTCAATTCCTTAGGTGTGCTGTTTTGTTCTACAGCTGGTTTGTGGATGTTCCTTTGATGTGCTAAGTGCCCCTCAAGAGGACAGAAGCTATTCGTTGGAGAAGGTCATGATAACAACCTTTAGGTGGTTTCTGGACTGTGTCCAGGCCAGAGGTCTGACAGTCCCACAATGACCTGAGCAAGTTACGCCTCAGTGATCAAGCTAAAATGTCTAGTTTGACCAATTCTGATCAAGAAAGCCACTAGTTTGTGATGAGCTCATTTTGAGTTTCTAGTCACTTGTAAACAACGTGAAAACTAGCTGAGGAGCCTAGAAAAATCCCTATGGCTCTTCATTTAAAATAATGAATTGCTGTTTTGTAAATGCTGTGATATAGACATTCACTGAGAAGTGAGAGGCTAGTAATGAAGCCCCCTCTGGCTTCAAAGTACAGAGCACTTTTTGTGTGTGGGAAAGTCCCATTTTGGGAATAGCCTGTAGCATGCTGAGTAGCCCGTTAGCAGGTTGGCATTGGTGGGAATGATGCTTTCTAAGACAGGGTTTCTTAACCTCTATGCATTTGGGGTCAGACAGTCCTTCGGTGTGGTGCCGTCCTGTGCATTGTAGGGTATTTTGCAGCATCTCTGGCCTCTACCCTCTGGATGCTGTAAGCACTCCTCGCCTCCAAGTTGTGAGAATCAAAAGTGTCTTCACACATTACCAAATGTCCCGAAGGAGGACAAAATTGTCTCCCTGTACCAGCTCCTCTTAAGAACCACTGCTTAAGAGAAATATGAAACCTAAGGGAAGAATCAACTTATTGTTAAAAAACGAAAATGACGAAAAGTCGCTATTGGTCATAAGAAAACGACAAAAGGGGATTTTTGCACAGACCTGCTTTTTGGAGTCAAGTTAAGAGAAAACAAGGAAAGGAGAAAATTTTGTAGAACATATTGCTTTCACATAAGGTAGTTTGTTTTTTTTTTAATGTACTTTATACAAGTTCTGGTAATACAGAGTACCACCTCCCCCAATCTTTCTTCTTCCAAAAAAATAAATAAATAAATAAACCTGAAAGACTACTACAGACACAGACACAGACACAGACACACACACACACACCCCCACCCCAAACTAACTAGATGGGAAACCAGAACTGCTCATCATATAGATTCTTTGCTAATGAAGTTGTATGTTGATGAGGCGTAGCATAGCAAGTCCTCTGGCCCTTGATTATTCTAATGAACACATAAGTACTTGTATAGAGTAATCTTTGAAGAGCAGAAGACTGTTTAATAAATACATTCTGAAGTCTTATTTAAAATCCCTAGAAGTGCTAGCAGCTGGAGTGTAGCATTTATGTCAGGTCTTCTAAGAAGTACTGGCTCCTTACACCTGGGCCTTCTATCCTTGAAAAAACAGCTGCTTACCTGAAAATTCCGCATGTGAAGTGCTAATTTTACTCTTGCTTTTCCTCCAGGTCCTGTATAATAGAAAAGCAACATCTTTCTCTCTATTGGCTTGTGGAATCACTATCTTCAGGCTTCCACGAATATTTTGATTTGAGTTTTATACCAGCACTTCCCAATAGAAAGATAATGCAAATTACATTTATAGAATTTTTAATAATATATTTCATTTAACCCAATATACCCAAAATATTATCGTTCAACTTATAATCAATATGAAATTGAGATTTTTTACATTCTTTAACATTAATTCTTCCAAAGCTGATTTTTTTAGTACCTCAGTGCATCTCAGGTCAGACTAGCCACGTTTCAAGCACTCAAAAGCCACAGTGGCTGGTGGCGACTGTATTGGAGTGCGGTTTGGACTCCATCATTCCCAAAGTTCCACATATATCTCCACTATAGGAGGTCTGTAAATGATACAGTGAGCTCGATTCTGCTCTGGGTGGAGGGGGCACTTGTTCAACTGGAAAATCAATGGTATCAGGCTCTCTTTCATCAACTACTGCATTCTGCTCTGTTCCCAAGAACATGTCATGGTGACATAGAGTACAGTATTTTGACTGGATTTTATCTCTGAAACAGATGTGGAGCTGTCCCTCCAGAAATGCAGTGGGCAACTGTAGAGGGTACTCAAAACAACCGGCCCCTTGCAGTACAGACAATATCCATTAGGGGGCCTTCTAGTCATGGTTGCCTAGTCCCAGACTGTGATAAATCACAACTTGGTAACAAAATATTGGAACCAGAACTTTTCAGTTTATGAATAGAAGGTAAATTTTGGAAAGGCAATCTTTATGAGTACAAAATAAAATAAGCCTTTCAAACACATCTCTAGCTGTTTATCTGTTCACATCATCTCAACATAGCTTTTCTCTTAAGAGGTGTTCTCCCTGACTTTTGGCTTGACAATCAGCTGAGTAGGTCCAGCCCCATAGGGCTCACTGGCCAACTGACCTGACTCGCTAGAGTTGAGTGTTTCAATCTCCACTGTCTCTAGATCCCGGCTGAGTTATCCAGACAACCTTCTGTGTTCTTTTTCTTCTTTCAAGGTACTTGAGATCATGAAGGGGAAGAAGCGTCTTCTCACTTGGGTTCCAAAGAGCCTAGAATGCAAATGACCCCTCCCGTGTCCCTTCCTCCATTTTAAATTTATATTCAAGTGCCAAATAACGAATTTGCCTACTGCCTCTTTTCTCTGGCTCCTAGGAGGCTCAGAGCTAAACTGGCAGGAGCTTAAAGCACGAGGTTGAATGGCTTGTTTTATAACCCTGCTCTCTTCTTGCTGAGCTTTCATTCCCTCTTCTAATTATTGTATTGTTTGCTATTTGTTTATAAGCCGCCCCAAATCATCCGGAAATGTGGTGACAGGGGTAGTGGGGGCGGGGCGGGGGCCAAATAGATAGAATGCTTCAGTTTGTCCTCACAATGGAATCTCTCAGATATTAAGTGAAATTATTCCTTGTAACAGAAGTTGACTGGGGCACATTCTAACCAGCTTCATCTTACACAGTGATATGGGTAAGTCACATTGTGTAAAGTCCAGAGTCAGGAATTGTCTATCACAGAACTTAACACACAGGGAGAACACAGTAAATATTTTCCAAATTATATAAATATTTAAAGTTTTAGGAATCTCAAAAAGTACATCTTAGTTTGGAATATTCACTTGAACTACAAAGATTTGCTTGCTTTTAAGAAACAAAAACTACCCGTAATCAAGGGCTTAGGAACACATTAGAGTACCTGTCAAACATGGGATATCCCTGTTCTCAAAATCAAACGGACTCAATCGACCTGAACTGACATAGCAATAGAATAACTGTCTCTGGGCAAGTCACATCTGAGGTTAGTGACTGGAATTCTTAATTCAATGTGGAATTACACATTTTCAAAGAAATCGTAACCATTAGCATAAAACTGCATTTCAATCATCCTTTTATAGTCATGAGTCTTTTCATGCCCAAGCTCCTCCCTTGGAATTAATAAATTCTCTTTGAAAACATTTAATTCAAACTAATTCTTAATTTCTCCTCAGGGTACCTGAGCACAAAAGAATAGACTGGTCATTTAATAGTCACATTGGCATCTTTCCACTTGCTTTAGCTCCGCTCCACTGTGGCATGTTGTGTCAAGGAGGGCACGTTGACCGCAGAGCCTTGCGAGTGCCTCAAACTCATCCCATTTTCTTTGGTGATGCTACTTATTTACTTAACTAAGGTATTGTACAACTCTGGATTGCCATGGTATAGGGATGATTTGGGGGGAGATGGAACAGGGAATGTATCAAACCTGGAACCATAAGAGTATCCGAGGGGCAGTTTGCTCCTCTGGGTAAGCTGGCACCAAGCAGCTATTTGAAGCACCCAGTCATGGGGGCAGAGATCAACAGGCTCTGCAGGTTAACCTACTGCCTAGAGAACGAACTAAGGCTCAATGCTTGGCCCATCCCTCTTTTCAAAAACATCCTTGACTATCCCAAGAGAAAAAGGGATAGTTTGGATTGATTCTTTCAGGAGTAAACTACATGGCTTATGCATCTAGCTTTAAGATGACACAAGACCAATGACTTAGCACCTAGCACCTCACTTCATTTCTATAATTCCCTTGCTAGCCGGTATTGGCCAAGCCATTTTCTTGGAAGAGAATATTGCCAATGTGGAAAGTGAGGATGGGAGAAACCCAAAGCAGTGCTAACGAACGGGCAGAACTGAACTTTTACACTCCATTTCCTGCTGCCTGCCGTGTGGCCACCAGAATGGATTTAGAGACTGAGAAGTGCCCCCCACAGGTGAGATTTAAAATGCAGCCACAATGATGAATATGTTGTTGCCCGAAATTCCCATAAATAATTTTACATCCTTGATAAGTGAGCCAACATATACCTTTTGGTCCCGTTTCTCAGGTGTTTACTGTGTGTACTAGTCACTTATGTGACTTACACCCCAAAGTGATATTGATGTTTTTGCCGCATTTAACATCTCAGGAAGTCAAGTGCTGAACCAAGACTGCCTTCCCATAGATTTCATTGGAAATGTCATAAAGGTGCCAGAAAGGTAAGTTTTTAAAGTCATGTTTATTGAAACTTAATTTACATTCAGTAAAACTCATCCCAAATTTTACCAAAGCACAATTACCACCAGAATTAAGAACGGCTCCTCAAAACTCCCTCGTGCCCCTTTGCAACCAACCCTTCCCTGGGGAATCCACTGGTTTTCTGTCAAAAGGGTCAAATATGAAGGATATAACTTAGAACAGTCAAAATAACTGTTCTGAATTTAAAATAACTTTTGTAAATTAAAGCACAGTTGACAAAGTTGTCTTAAGATAGTAGAATAGCTAATCTAGTTACTTTGTCAAACTGCAGGCAGGGGCCGGGTGATAGAAAAGCTCCTTTAAATAATGGAATTGAATTCTGTATAAATTCTCTTTGGGGCAGATATGTTCTTACGGAGATTTGTCAACTTCTCAAAATTTACTCCTGCTACCATCATGAAAGGGACAAAGAAAGCGAAAACTTCTCTATATGTCGATCATCACATGTTCAAATACACCTTATCTTCTTTGAAGTGACAATTCTGTTTTTCAAGCACTAGCCCTGTAAAGGAAGTATGACGGCAGGTAATTAGATCAGCAACTGCTAAATAAGATGTGTTATTAAGAAAACAAATACTTTACAAAACTGTAGGTAATAAAATTCCCCAACATATTACATTGTCAACTCAGACACAATGTTCTGACATGAAAACAATTTTTTTTAGTCAAAATCTTAACAATCCATCACCTCAGCCTTCTCTCTGGAAGACTCAAAATCAAAATGGCCACCAATGGAAAAGATAAACATTTTGAAAGATTAAATATCAATCACTTAAACTTTTTTAAAGCGGGAAGGAATGTGACTGCATTTAATAAATTCTTATAAAGTTGGCCTCAGGTAAATCCTTTAACCCATCAGAGCAGAAGCATATCTAATCAGATTAGAGTTCTCATCCTTGGCCAAGAATTCTATTCAACTATTTAATAACTCAGTCCAAATTCTCTCCATTTACCTGAAGTTTGTCAGCATCTTGAACTGGACTGAGCCTGGTAGAAAAATGAGAACAGTGTTAAGAATATCATTTGGTAACTTTGTTTTGATAGTGTCTTTTATTACAGCGACCTACTAGGTACCTTAGATGAAAAGCTACCTTTGAATAGAATTCCTATTTTAAAAAGTTACGTTCTCCAAATTTCCTGACACTTGGGAATTTCCTGTAATATCTGGCCAAGAGTAAAATGAATAGTTCATCAAGTCCCTATACTCTAGGATTCCACTTATTAGAATGTCAGCAGTCACCATCTTCCTCACTTTGTTACATTAGCATGGATTATCAGTTTTAGAAAAAATAAACATTACTGGCAACAGTATTTGCCTAGGAAAAACTGAAACAAATCTTTAAGAGAGTTAAAAAAGCAAAGGAAGCCTGGAAACTTGTTTACCCAGAGGTGGAGTTGAGAACAGTCCTCAGCACTTGCTCAGTCCTTAAATAGACACTGGCTCAAACCCCCCTCTTTGAAGAAATGCCTGGGTCTCTCAGCCCATCTCCCTTTCTCAGATGGAATGTTTAAAGTTTGGCTCAACACCTAAGGCAACTGTAAAATAAAACCTGGGCATTGTATTTCCCTGTGTTGTAGGGCTGTTCACAAAAGACTGAGGTATTGGGGCAGGATATTGTCTATTTGCTTTGGGTCTGTATAGATGGCTGAAGGGGGTTGCCTGGAACACAGCCTACAACTATGCCTTTTTTCCTCTTTATTTTGTTATTTTATTTATTTATTTATTTTTATTTTCTTAAAATTGTTTATTGGGATGACATTGGTTAACACTATTATGTAATTTTCAGGTGTACATTATAATTTGACATCTGTATATTCTAGTGTTTACCACCCAAAGTCCAGTTTCCCTCAGCTACCATATATTTGATCCCTTTTACCTACTTCACCCTCTCCCTCTCCCCCTATATCCGATCCACCACCCCCCTCCTCCCCACTCCCTACCTTCTGGTAACCACTAGTCTATAGTTCCCGTCCATGAGTCTGTGTCCTGTTCATTTGTTGCTTTTAGGTTTATATCCCACATATTAAGTGATAAGACTGACATCCTACTTGGTTGTCTCATCAGTAAAAAAGATCTTTCACAACTCTGAGGCCAACACGTAAACCTCACAAGCTTCACATTTCAAAAGATTACTAAGTGATACCTATGATAGTTACAATGATTCCTTCATTCGCTCACTGAACTCTAAATCTAAATCTTTACAAATTCCACGAAATTTGGACAGTAACCCTTTCTACAGCAGTTACTGGATACCACCAGTAACTAATACTTAAAATGCCCCCCGATGCCGACAGGAGCCTCGCGTAAATTTAGTGCTTCCTTGAGACGAAAGGTTCTCCAGCGCAGCCTTGCACGTTTCTCTATCTTGGTGGGCTCCAGTGGTTCAGATTCTCCCCAGAACAGAAAACCAAGGTGGCCTCACTCCCTGAAAATGTTATCCGCTCCCGCCAAGAGTCACCCCAGACCTTTAAAAAAAAAAAAGCCCAACTACCAGCGCAGTGTCAACTGAAGGGCTCGGTGGCGGGGACGTGGCTGTGTGGGCGAAGTTAGCTCGGCTTGTTGCTAACACCGTTATTACAACGCTCCCCACGGAAGCTTAAAGCGTTTCAGATCGTGCCCTCACCCACTTCCGAAACCGGCTCTGTCGGAGTCACCAGAACCCCCGGGCAGGCAGGGCCGGGGTGCGCCAAGAACCCCGACACCGCCCTGGGCTCTGCGCCTCCACCCTGGGCCCGTTGGTTCTCGAAATACAACTTTATATTTGAAAGGAGCGTGAAGCTCCCTGTGGCCCGGATCCCAGTGGCGCGCGGGCCACTGGGGGAGGGGAACCCTAGGCTCCACGGGGGTGTCCCCACTCAGAGGGGCCATCCCAGAGGCTCCCCGGTCTCGGCGGTCCGGACGAGGCGAGAACGGGGACAAGGAGGGGCGCACCTACTAAGTGTCACCGGGGAGACCCCAGGCCACGTGGCCGGGCCGGCGTCAAGCCAGGGGACACTCACCGAGTCGCGCGCCGCTGCCGAAAAGGGAGGGCATCGGAGAGACCAAGTTTAAAAAGGGCCTGGGCCGTCAGCACCCGTAGGCAGCCAACCAAAAAGTGGCCCAGGCGCCCCTCCCGGCCGCTCCCCGCCCCGCCTCGCCCCGCCCGGCCCCGGCCCCGCCTGGCCGCGCCCGCCCCCGCGCCCCGAGGCCCTCGCGTTCCCCCTGCCGGCCGCCCGGGGACTGCGCGGCGGGCGACGCGCAGGTCTCCCAGCCCCGGCCCGGAGCCTGGGACTCCCGAAAATCCACCCCAAACACGCCCCTGCACGTGGTGTCCATTTACTGCGCTGCAGGTTCCGTGAAATTCCTGGCAGTCCAATAATGTTAAGTGTCTCCGCTCCCAGTATCCCACGCCTCCCCCCAGGGCGCTCTGCAAGTCACAGACGCCCCGCGGGACGGAGCCCGCCCTCCCAGGCCTTGCTCTTATTTGGAGTTTTATCCTTAATCTGTCCTTGGAATTTTGAGATTTGGAGCTTCCTAGAAACTGTAGCACAAAATTAATTAATTTTGTTCGAAGGGATTGTTTAGTGCAACAAATATTTATCTACCGAGTGTTGACTTTGTCCCAGGCATTGTGATGGGTGCTGGCAGTGTGAAGTTGACTAAGAAACTGCCCCTGCCCTCAAGGAACTTAAAGTGAGGGTCGCTCCTTGGTAGAAGGCCACACAATGTGCCAAGGGCAGAGCACAAAGCCACCAAGCCCAGCCCGCTGAGGGGTCAGTGGCAGCTTCCAGGCTGGGTGGATACCTGCTCCGAATCCAGCATTACCAGCAGGAAGCTGACAGCAGCACATCAAATATAGGAGAAGGAAAACTCAAAGAGGCAGAGAAAGTTAAAGAAGAATCACAGAGTAGAAGGGACTTTACAGGGCATCCAGAATTTTCTCTGATAGAGTAGAGCCAGTCTTAGGCTGTTCTCTAAAAGCAGAGTCGGAATGTATGGTGGAATGTAAGGCTCCGTGAAGGCTCTGTTTCCTTCTCTACTAGATCCCTCAATTCAGCAGATTGCCTGGAATATGTTTGGGTAGCGGAGAAGAGACTCTGGTGAAAGAGATTCTACATTTATCCTCCAAAGTAGTCGCGTATCATACCATAAAACTCTTTAAGGCTCCCAATTGTGGTAGCAGTGGGGTCTTAGCCCCAGCTGTAATTTGCCAGTCACCCTGAGTATGAATTTATCCGTGCATTCCCAGTACATGGCCTAGGGCTTAGGGCTTGGTGCAGTCAGTGCGTGATACAACCTGTTGGATTTCCTTTCTTGGTGTGTATTTGGCCTGCCTTTCACACATATGATGAGCTACCTGTAGATCAGGCATCCCAGGGCCCTGGGAGGCATTGGACCCCTTTTTGGCTAGTTTTGCTGTTAGTGGACCAGAGCCTCCTCAACCCATGTTTCTCTGTGGAGAAACTTCTTCCAGATACTACCCCTAGCCTCTGCCCACCCTTTCCTCATTCTCTTCCAGAAAAGGAAGGAATTTCAATAAAATTCTGTGCTAACATGAATTTTGAGAGCATGCAAACTTGAGTAGGCTTGTTGGTTTCCATCCTATGCCTGTCCCTTGTTCCGGATGGAATAGGCTAAGATTCTTTCCTGATGGGAGGGGAGACAGGGTATAAGAAGTGACTGCCATTGATGCTTTTCTTGGTTCTATGTACAGTCAACTGGGAAATTACAAGTGTCACTACCTTTACCTTTGTGTTTTATCGATGGTCCAAACCAAGCAAAAGATGATTTTTCTTATTAGCCCTGCCAATAACACGATCCTGCATTTTACTCACTTTAAAGTTTTTGTCCCCACATATGTTATGGCAGGTGACATCCAAAGGCTCATTTTTCTCATTAGAGGGCTGTCCGCTGTGAGGATTCACATTCTTTCTCTTTCCTCACTGCCTGGGATCAGGATAAGGAAACGGTGACCGAAGGTCTGGACTGAGAAGGGGAGGAGGACAGACTCAGGTCTAAGACACCATCTCATCAGTAGAGAAGCTGACACTTTAATTTCCATTCCGTCTCTTATGTCTGAGTTATTTCTGAATGTGGAAGGGGAAGAAAGCCATTACTTACGACCCTCCCCAAATCCTGCAGTTGCCTGGTCCTCATTCCCAGGAGATCCTACGACTTGCGATTCTCAATGGACTAATATCAGACAAGGATCTGGGACATTTGCTTTCATAAATTAGTTGGCCCATTCATTTACTTGTGTCTTTGTGTTTAGTGCACATTTTATTGTGTTTCTGTAGTGCAGAGTCAGAAGATAAAGCAACTGTAGACATCTATGATTTAAATGATCACTCTAGTTGGGTAACACTTTAATTGGTGTCACTGGACCGTTGGCTGTATGCAGGTCTTGGCCCAGCACCCTGCCTTTTCTAAGCAGCTGTAGGCTTGTTTTCAAGCCAAGAGAGAACGTCTGCCCTTGCTGAGGCCTGTTGGTTTTATCTGCCTAAATAAACCTGTGTGGCTGTAATTAGTGGGTGTGTAACTAAGTTTCCTGGAAGCCCAGGGATATGAACCCCCACCTGGATACAGATAGAGTAATTGAAAAGTCCTCTCTCAGGTTTATTATTTACAAACCTAAGTACTGTCGGGCACAATTTTTTTTTTAAGGAAACATCTGAATTAAAATATAAAATAGAATTCTATTTAGTTACATATTCAATATGTCACCTTTATTGATAAGAATGATCTGGTTTGTTGTAAAATAAGTAAAATAAAAACATTCTTTAACTCCGCACCTTTTTGCAACTAGCCTCTCATTTCTCCGTTTCTCTTTGTAGTGAAACTCTTCAAAAGCATTGTCCATGTTTGTCTTTAATTCTTCTCCTCAATTCTTCTCTGAATGGAATTATGTTAGGCAGCCACTGAGAGGGTCCTCAATGACATCTCCTTGTGTGATCACCTCCCTTGAGTGTGGGCTGGCCTAGTGCATTTCTTTTAATGAATAGAATCAGCAAAAGTTATGAGATGGTATATGAAAAGATGCTCCACATCATGTGTCATTAGGGAATGAAAATTAAAACAATGCGATACTGCTTTACATCTATTATCCAAAACACTGAGTGGACATGACAAAGAGCCTCTTCTGGGATGGAGAATAATTGCAGATGAGCTTTGTTCAGTTGTATATTTATGTGATTGTTCAAACCAACATGTCAGGCTTAAATTTCAAGACGGATTGTGACTGCTTAATTTCTGTATATAAAATCTAGGCTGCCTGAACCCCATGCAGGCAATTATAATAAATGCCTTTCATAGAAACGATGATAAATATGTGAAGCCACTTGATTACACTATCTTTTCTGATGAATGAATATTTATGACCCACATTTGGAAGGCTGGAAGTAGCTGCCAGGCCCGTCCAAACTTGTGCTGGGTAACCGAATGAGCGTTGCCACAAATGGCTTCTCCTAAATTATGCTTTAAGCTTTAGAAAAATTATAATGAAACAATGGGTAATCCTTTTGTTCTCTCCAGAGATGTAAATTCCTAACCCCTGAAGTGACTATGCCTCTGTGTGGCCATGACTATCCCACTTTGAAGGGGAGCAGCAGGGTCTGCTCAGCGTCTTCTGCTACCATCCTGTGTCTTTTCTCCTCTCTTTGCCAAATATAGCCTTTGAGTTGGGTCAGTGTCATCACAAGTGCTGTATGTGCTGTATGGAGAGCCGACTAAGATTCTGTATTTCTTTTATTGCTGATCTGCACCCCCTTAAGAGTCAGCATTTTGCTAGGGGCTTTTATATGTTACTCGAGTCAAGTAAATTTATTCCAATTCTATCTATCTATCTATTTATTTATTATTATTTATGCTTACAGCACACCTGGTCTTCCTAGGTGGTCTCCCATCCAAGTACTAACCAAGCCCGACCCTGCTTAGCTTCCGGGATCAGACATCGGGCTTGTTCAGGGTGGCATGGCCATAGACCATGGACCGTGGCTCTACTGGGGTGTGAACCCAGGACCTTCTGTATGTAAAGCAGATGTGCTAACCGCTACACTATGAAACCACGTCCCAGATTCAATATTTTAAACAGGTAATATTTTGAGGTAAATGGTCAGTCTATTTTTGTAAAAGGTTCAATTTTTCCAGTTTTCCTCTCCCTTCCCCTCTCGGTTTCATGGCATCTGGTGAAGATATGTGGGGAGGTGTTTACGGCACAGTAGGGGAGACAGGCCAACACTAATATTCCACATTCCAAGTGACTTTTGCTGAAGTGGGGGTGGCCTTGGGCAGTGACCCCTGAGATGTGACTGTTGCCAGCCCTGGCTGCTGAAACCTGCGACCTGGTCACTCATGACCACACTTGCTCTTGGTCTGGGCAGATCTTGGGACTCTGACCTAGACTGCTAACTACAGTATCGCCTGCCCTGGCCACCCCATCTAAAATGCTCCCTCCTTCTCTTGTTTCCTGTTTCCTTATTCTGCTTTCTTCATGGCATCTATCTATTTATCCAGCCATCTATCTATCTCTCAAAGGGCTTCCTTCAGTTAAACTTTAAGTCTCCTTCAAGATTATTTACTTAGAGGTGTCCCGTCCTCTGGCAAGGTGCATAATTATATCTCTCACTCTCTCTGTCTGTATCTCCACCTCCATCTCTACACCCTTCCCATACCCCTGCCTAAACCTCTGCCAATATATCAATTAAAAACATAGACTCTGAAATTCAGTTTCCTGGGTTCCAATCCTTGTTCTATTCCTCATGAGCTGTGCGCACTTGGACAAGTTACTTAGCCTGACTAGGCCTTGGTTTCCTCATTTGTAAGTTGAGGACAATAACAGCACCTACCACATAGGTCATGAAAAAGACAAAATGAGTTTCTGTGTGGAAAGGGTTTAGAAGAGGGCGCGACACATGGAAAGCATCGTTGCTGCTACTTTCTATTTTATTTTATTTTATTTTATTTTATTTTATTTTATTTTATTTTATTTTATTTTATTTTATTTTATTTTATTTGTTTCTAATATATAGTACCTTGGTTAGACATTTATACAGTTTATAAAATGATCCTCCTAATTGTTCCTTCTCTCCTCTGGTTTCGTTGCTGCTGTTTTTATCATTGACTGCCTTCCCTATTAGAATACAAAGTCCACGAAGGCAGAAACTTTGCCTCTATTTTTTATTGTTGTATCTCCTGGTCCTTAAGTACCCATAGCGGGTACTTAATAACTGTTTTTTTTGTTTTGTTTTGTTTTTTTGGATGAATAAATAAATAAATAGATGGAGAAATAAAAAAGAGAAAAACAGTACATTTAAAAATAATATATGACCCCCTTTCACATTCCTTCTAGTAAAAGTCGATGTCTCTCTCAAGATTGTTTACTCCTGTTTAGGGTTTTCCTATCCTCCAGGAAGGTGAAAACTAGATTTTAGTCTTTAACGGAGTTTTCTATCCAAAACTACCCTATCCCAGGGCCTCCAAGTTTGTTGAGTAACCTGGTCGCGGGGGATCAGGAGTTCCTACTCCTTCCTCAGAGTTTTGGCTAATGTCTAACCTTGACTACAACACTGTTCTCTACTGCTCTGAGTGGCGTCTGGGTGGGATACTTAGTGTGGCCGCTCCACGGTGTGTAAGCATTGGGAGAAGACTCCGAATAGCTCTTTTTGAGTTGGGAATTTATACTCGGTCCAATCAATTGTGGCCAATGATGGGTCACACCGGGCAGAGATGCCAAGGACCCACCCCTATGGGTGAGGAGGGCAGTTAAGATGATCACGGTGAGCTGACACCTCTCTCAAAGTGTCCAGCAATTCCTTAGGCTAAATTCTGAGAAGTAGAACTCCTGGGTCCGAAGGCATAACCGTTCACCTGGTTGATGCCCCCAACGGGGAGCCTGGTGAACCACGCGCCGTGGTGCTTTAAACTGTCTGGTATTCTTGCTGGGGTAGCTGGCGCCCTTTTGAGCAAGCTGTGCATAGCGAGCGACTCTGCAGGAGGAGTCACCTATTTCCTTAGGAAAAAGGCTTTCGGTCTTTCCAAGTTCTGCAGCGTAGAGCTTGAAAAAAATGTAAAGGCAGGTGTTGGTTACATTGTTGTCTTCTTGGAGAAATTCAAAGTGAAGTTCCTTTTGGGGAAAAAAATAAAACCTGCCCTCTGCTTTCCAGCTCAGGTGAACCAGTGCACATGTGCCTTTTGGTGTCATTCTGGTAAGTGGAGGCCAATATTTTGACTATCACTCCCGAGTAAGACCCCTTTGGAACATCTGGTTTTCAACTTAAATTATGTCTCAATGTGTTCAACAGGATGATTTGCCTGAAAAATGTGCTATTACCAAGGGGTCAACCTCTCAAATGGGTTATTAAGCTGTTTATTTAAGTGAGGCAGAATGGCTGTTAAATGCAAATGTTTTATTTATCATGACACTGTGTGGCACACCTTCTGACAATCATCTGTGACTGGATAAGAAAACAGATGTGCCCAGAAAGTCATTTCCTTTTAAATAAAAAGTAATATGGATTAGAATGCAGATCTCTTTGATGCTCCTTAAATTGTGATTGAATCTGCCATGAGATAACTCCTACTCCTTCTGACTATAGACAGAGGATGACGGTATTGGCTCTAGGTGATAGTCATACTTGCCAATCTTTTATCTGCACAGTGGATTCCACTAAAGTAGGTAGGGCTCCATCTGTCATCTCATCTAACCCTGAAGATAACTGGTAGGTAACTAGAGCTGGTGGTAATCCCAATGTTGCAAATGAGAGAGCCCAGACAGGAGGGCTAAGTGACCTGCCTGACGTCAAACAACCAGTGAGCAGCAGACCCGGATGAGAACTCATTTTGATCCTCCAGCCACAGATTTCCTGCTAGCATCTTGATCGTGGTTACACAGTTTGGCGCATAGCCAGTCTTAACCACGGAGTCAAAGACTGAGCACCCACAGATAGACACTGTTATTAATTTTTAGTAATTTTAAGAAAATCTGAAATAGTTTGCCTTCCTAGGAGACAAGCTAAATAAATTATTTATTAAAACTACTACTTTGAATATATAAAAAGCGAAGCTACGTACCGATATGGAATAATCACTAAGAAACATTCTTAATACTTTTTATTTTGACATACTTTAAGACTTACAAGAAGTTACAAAAATTGTAGAGAGAGTTCCTGGCACACAGAAACTCTCTCTTCACTCAGTTTCCCCCAGGATCACATTATATATAACCATTATACATTGTTGAAACCAGGAAATTGACAATGATACAATACTAGTGACTGAAATAAAGACTTTATTCGGGTTTCTAAGAAATATTTTTAAATAAAAAAGAAAGGTACAATAGTGAGTGTATAATATACATTCTATTTATTTTAAAAGAGAGGGAAAGGACATGTGAGTGTGTGTTTATTTGCTTCCACATGCCTAGGATATATCTGGAAAAGTACGTAAAAAAACTAAACACATTGACTTTCCTTCAGGAAGAAAAACTGGGCAGCAAGGTGCCAAAGAGGCAAAGAGAATTTGAACTGCTATGTTCTTTTGTGATAATCTATTTTTTAAAAAAGGGAATGAGGAATCTTTTTATGTGTCCATACAAAATAATTTCTAAATTATATTTTTAAAGTGATAAACACAAAGTAAATAAGTGTGTATGCATCCCATTTACTGCCTCTTCCCATCCCACCAAAAAAGGGTGGAGTGGGAGGAATGTGTACCTTTGCTTTCAGATGCAGAGATTTCTCTGGAAAGACATATAGGAAACTGGTAACATCGGTTTGCCTCCAGGGATAAAAATGGGCAGCAGGGGACAGAAGTGGGAAGGAGACCTTGTACAATATACCCCTTTGTGCCTTTTAAATATAAACTATGTGAATTTATTTCCTTTTCAAAAAAAGAAAAAGAAAGAAAGAAAATTGAAAAAATGAAACCCTAAAAATAAATTGCTTTCACCTTATAATTTTTTTCCCCCTTCTAAAATATTCGTCAGCTTTTCAGCTCCTCTCTGGCTAAAATCCAAATTTCTTAACTTGACATTTGGATTCTTTTTATAACTTGGTCTCATTATTTCCTGCCTGGAGCTTTCTGTTCCACCTAAAGCATTTCACTCCCTATACTCATAATTGTGTACTTCCTGGCATTTCTTTATTCTTCTCTTCCTCTTCCCCAGCCACCAGAAACCAGCTTAGGTTCCCGCCTGTAAAGTTTCCCTGAACAGTCCAGCCCTCTGTGACTTTTCTCTCTTTGAAATTCCTATAACAATACATTATCTACCCTAGACATTTTGGCTCTTATCACATACCTTGGATGTATGCACTCTGTCCCCAGATAAGATCGCCAAATCCTTGTGGGCAATGGCCAAGTATGACAGTTTTCTGAAACTCCCTTTTCCTGGCAAGGACTTACCCTTGGTTGACATCCTAGTGATGCTTTTTACTAATCTCTTCTTTGTGGAAATTTTATTCCATGCATATACTTGCTTAATGCTTGCTTAAGAATTCCAAGCTGTATCATGACAATAAAGAATAGTGTATCCACCCAAAAACACCCAAGCGGAAAAAGAGGACAAAGTAAGAGTTAAAATTCAAGGGCATGATGTTTGAATAGCAATATCTTTTTAAATATAACATTTTAAAATATAACATTTCTGGAAAACAAAATGCGCAATAACATTTTTCCTTCTTCTTCATGTTGACCCATGTATTCGGCTGAGTTTTGGAAAGTTGACCCTATTTTCCTGGTTACGTGGTGAATTAATGAGCTTTTCTGATAGATTATCAACTGGTTCTTGAGGCTCTCATTTTGAGCAAATGGCAGAGTTGGATTTGGGCACCCCTATCTCAGATCCACGTGACTTCTGAGTCTGCATTCTTTTCTTCATGGCAACATATATTTGTTAGATTCCCTCCACCTAATGCAGTGTATTAAGATATAATGGAGACTAAGTGTGAACTATATTCCTGGAGGAGCTTATACTCAATTGCACATTGCATTAGTCTGTCCCTTGCCCACTTTATGGCTATGTATGTAATAGATGCAGCCAGGTCCTGGGAGGGTTTAGAATTGGAGAAAAAACTTCTGAAAAAGGTTGATCTTTGAAACTGAAGCCAGCAAGAATGAAGAAGCAAACAACAAACTATCAACAAGAATAGCTATGACTTACATTTGATTAAGTCTCTACTTATCTAGGCACTTTATTTCTGGTATATGATCTTTTTATCTTTACAAGAACTGATTGAGATGGGCACTATTGTTATCCTTTTTTACAGACGAGAAAAGAGACTCAGAGACATTAAACAACTTGACCATGATCATACAGCTAAGTGATAGAGCCAGAATTTAAAGGTAGACCCTTTGCCCTTGGGTTCCTATGCTAAATCTTGACTTTATGTTATTGTTTTTCCAAAGAGCAGTTATAGCTGCCAGCCCCCAAAAGACACATGGACCACCAGAAATCAGTGAGTTATAGGAAACATGCTCTTTATTCAGCCAGCTTGGTCTGCCAGGGGTACGCAGACCCCAAATTAAGCAGCCCCAAAATGTAGAGGTACAAGGTTTTTAAGCCCTAAATCCCTTTCCTCATTCTGTCTTAAACACAAAGGTCTATTTTTCTCCTATTCACTACCTGTCAACCCACAGGTCGGTTGTGCAAGCGGGGGGTACAGAAGCAGAAAGCTTGTTGTTAGAATGTTATGTTCCCATGGGTGATAGCCTATGTTCCCATGGGCGATAGCCAAACAGGAATTTTCCAGCCAGCACACAGTCACATGACAAGTAACTTATTAATATACTTGTCTTAATCCAACTAGATCACAAAATCTTTAAGCGAAAGACTGTATCTCATTTTCTTATGTTTCTCCACACCTGACCCATAGCACAGGGAGCTATATATTATCAGTGCTCAGTATTCCAGAATGAATAAATGCATAAATGGCTTTTATGGCTTATAAATGTGTGTTAATAAGACCATGATGTTCAAATTCAAAATTCGACAAACCAGCTATGTACCAGGTAGTGTGAAGTGGTGCAAAGAGCATGTATTTTGCAGAACCATACATACGTGATGTCCTTGAGTGCCTGGCACATGGAGGTGCCCAATACATGGTACTTTTATTAATACAGTTACACGACTGATTTACTTTTTCATGCACACAATCATGTTAGGTAGTGGGTTAGTCAGCTCAGGCTGCCATAGCAGAATACCACAGACCAGGTGGCTTAAACAACAGAAATTAATTTTCTTCCAGCTCTGGAGGCTCAGAGTCCCAGATCCAGGTGCAGGCAGGTGAGGTCCCGATTCCTGGCTTGCAGAGGGTCTCCTTCTCACTGTACCCTCATGAGGCCTGTCCTCTGTGTGCGCACCTGGAGGAAGAGCTCTGGTGTCTCTCTCTCTTCCTATAAGGTCCCACCCTTATGACCTCATTTAACCTTAATTTCCTTCTTAAAGGCCTGATCTCCAAACCCCTCCAGGGGGAGTTGAGGCTTCAATATACGAATTTGTGGGGCAGGGGTGGGGTTGGGGGTGGGGTGGGGTAGGAGGAGGATGGGGACACACACAATTCAGTCTGTAACAAGTAGTTACTCTTTTTATTTTACAAGTGTGGAAATAGGTACTGAGAAGGGTGGTTCCTGTTCTTCCGTGAAGCCCTGCTGTGCTCTCAGAAATGTCCACCACCCATATTTCAATAGGGTTTTTTCCTTCTTGCAACCTGAAAAAGCTCAGCCATTTAATCTACTCCAGAGGTATTTTCTTCCTAAGAAAACAGTCAGTAGCATCTTTTCTTTGGATGGTGCTAATAAAAGTTGATTTTTTCTCCTAAGTTTCTCCCCTTTACGCCTCCCCTTCCCTTCTGTTATTTTATAATTAGCTGAGTCCATGGGGTTTATAATAAAATTGATTAGTTCTGCTTTCTTCTACATCACAGCGTTGGAGCCACAGCATGGCTAGGCTCACCGACTTTGGAAGGCGTTCAGTTTACAGCAAACTTTAGGTGGATTATCTTGTTGCCCTCTCACCATAAAGCATGTCATTCTCCATTTGATGATTTTAATATCATTAGAACTCAATATTCTCTACTTCATAGCTTTGCTACTTGTGCCTTTTACTACTTCCTGTCTTGTATTCTTTCAGTCTTACCAGCTTCAGTCAAATTGTTACTTCTTGCTGTCTGAGTTTAAATCTCACTTAGAGAGGGTCTGATTGATTCAGCCAGCCAGCATCCATTTAGGTCGCAGGCCGGCTTTTGGTCTAATCACATGTGTTGGTCTAGGACAATGGAAAGAGTTCTTTTATCTATCACAGCTTGAGGAAAATATTCTTCAAGAATACACAATGGCTTTCTTCTAGTCCTGCAAATACTGTAAGGCAGTCCAGTATTGTGGTTAACATTCAAGTTCTAGAGCAAGAGTGTCTGGGTTCAGGCCCTACTTCTAGCACTTACCAGCTATATGAGCCTTGGGCAAATTTTCTTCACTTTCATGTGCCCCAGTTTCCACATCAATAAAGTGAGGCAGCTAATACAGTCCCTACCTCACAGAGTTGTGAGGATTCAGCAAGTTAAGGCATGTGAGCACCTACCCCAGTGCACACATATCCCAGAGCCCAGTGAGGTTTGATTATCATTTCTAATTGATCGTCTGAGTGTTCTTGCCCACCAGGAAGGAGAATGTCAGTCCGCCTCCACCCTCCCTCTCACCCCCCCATATCTCTAACTGCTAATTTACAAGTAAACATTTTCAATATCTATTTTGTGGCTGATTAAGTAACATGATTAACTAAGGCTGTTAAATTCATTCGCCATCTCCACAAATGTTATATATACAGTCCTTGGGGATATAAGATTAATGAGACAGAGTCTCTGCCTGTAGTCTATCTGGGGAGATAGTCATGTAAATAAATAGTGATCCATCAACCAGAGAGTGGTGGCACCATGGAGGAAGTATTTGCCTTGCCCTGGAAGGGGACAGTATCAGGGTGGGGGAAAGTACATCTTGGAGGAGACACTTGGCTGGACCTTAAAAAAGAAAGGAGGTGGAGTGGGAGGGCATTTCTGGGAGAGGTAATGCGATAAGGTGCCTTCAAGGACTGTGTAGGTTGTGTAATGCTGCGGTCCCCTACCTTTGTGGCACCAGGGACCAGTGCTCCTATGAGATTCTAACGCCTGATGATCTGAGATGGAGCTGAAGTGGTGATGCTAGCGCCGGGGAGCGGCTGCAAATACAGATAAGCTTCACTCGCTTGCCTGCCGCTCACTTCCTGCTGTGCGGCCTGGTTCCTAATAGGCCGCGGACCAGTACCAGTCTTCGGTCCAGGGTTTGGAGACCTGTGATTTAGAAGACTAAATTGTGATGTTGACTACAGTGTGTAGGTAGTAGGGGTGGAGACCAGAGGTAAGTAGTTCAGTTCACTTCTTGCTATTATTATAGTCTACTCTATGCTAAAGGCCATGAGGACCTGAACCAGGAAGGCTTATCAAGAGCAAAATGAGAGATTCTCAATCTTTTTTTCTTCGATAACAGATGTTTCGAAGGATACATAACATACCTCCAGTCATTTTAACGTTGCCTGAATCCCCAACCTTATGTGTAGGAATCATTGTGGAGGTGAATCTATATAATCTAGACTTTGTGGAAATCAAGAAGTAAAACTACTAACTCAATAAGTTGCACAAATTCAAAACCGGGCAGTCATTTTTGACCACCTGTTTCAGCTTTGCCCTCCATATTAATTTGGCCAAGAAGTCCCATTGATTTTACGTCCTGGTGATTCTCAAATTTATTTTCTCATCTCCAATTTGACCATCATTGGCTTCTTCAAAAAAGTTCCTTGACTTTTCTAGGCAGTGTCCCCACCTGCATTCCCATCATATTCTGTGTGTAACTTTATTGTAGGACTTAACACATTTGCATTTCATTGGAATCCTCAGTTTATTCATGTCTTTTCCACTCAAACATGAAATTCTTAAGGGTAATCCCTTTAAAAAAATATTGTTTCTCTAGTGCCTACCATACAGGAAGGCTCAATGAACGTTTGATGAGGGCAAATGAACTTCGTATTGTTTAGCCCAACTGACAGAAAAGCATCCTTATTTTGTATTAGGCATTTGGGTAAAAAGATGAGGAACAGTTTCCTTATCTGTAAAATGAAGCCTATAAAAGCTATATTACTCCTTATAAGAATTAGTAAAATAAGCTTTATGCAATGCAAGCTTAAATTCTTTAAAGGATTAAAACAAACTATTGTATTTGAAACACTTCGAGCAGTGACAGGCATAGTAGACACAGGTCGTTATTGTCATGACGATGAGCCAACCATAGGAATAGCCATAAAGCCAGGGGAAATTTTTAGGTGCCATCGGGAACTTTAAGAGTTTAACAGAAAATGTCATCATGTATATTGCGGATGAGCCAGTAAAGGCTTCAAGGTCAAACCTTAGAAATCTGTTACAGCCTTAGAAGTTAAATCCCTGACCTCAGGTCAAAAACTCAAATACCAAGAGCAGCCAGGCAGTTATTGAATCAGAAGTTGGGAACTCTGGCTACACCTTAGAATCACCTCGGAAACCTAGGGCCAGGCTCCACTCCAAAACTCATCAGAATTCCTAGCAGTGGGTCCCCAGCAGGAGTATGCCATTAAACCTCTTTAGGTGATCTAATGCGCAGCCAGGGGTGAGAATCCCCGCAGTTCTAAAGAAGAGGGCGAGATGGGTGAACAGGAGGGTTATACTTCTGTTGACTATTGCAGTGGGATTCGCTAGCTTCTCAGTAATTTACGATGTTAAAAAACAACAAAAACACAACCAAACACTGAGTGTCAAAGAAAACATGGTTAGGAGCCCTACTGGGCGTCAGTTAGTAACCTTCCTTGCAGTTTACCCTATAGCTTGTAGAAACAAATTAATACTGAGAGGTTTAACTTGCCCAAGGTTACACAGCAAGTCACTAAGAATCGGGACTAAAACGCAGTCATTTTTAATTAAGTTCCTGCAATGTCAGGCAAGGACCACTGAAGGTGACATTTAAAAAATGTGTAAGACTGTGGGAAGAAAGAAGGCCTTCAGGACTGAAGGACACCCAAGAGCAACTCCTCAAATATCCCGTAAACAATGAAAGCAGGACATTCCTAAAACGTGCGGAAAGTGAACTCCGCCTCTGAGCGAGAACCGATCACGCATGCGCCTTCAGTAGGCGGTGCCACAGAGAGGCGAGGCATGTCCAGGGCGAGAAATTACGACCTCTGCTGGAGACGCTCACGACTCCTGCCGTAAAGGCCGTGTTTGGCGCTTGCGCACCTCCTTCCCCCTTCCCCCACCCCCGCCCCCGGATTCCGGACGCGGTAGCTGCTGTGGAGGGTCTCCTCTGCTTCTTTCGGGCCGTCGCCATGGTGAAGCTAAGCAAAGAGGCCAAGCAGAGACTGCAGCAGCTTTTCAAGGGCGGCCAGTTTGCCATCCGCTGGGGTTTTATTCCTCTCGTGATTTACCTGGGTCAGTGGGAGAAGAACCTTGGAGGAGACAGGAGGGAAGGGGATGCAGAGGCTGCGACTCCATTTTTGGCTTCTGATGGGGAGAGGGAAACGTGACCACGTTGTGCAGGTCCTTTGAGGCAGTTCCTGTTCCATCTACTGTTTTTATGGTCTGTAACAAGTCATGTAATCCTTCCTATTCTGTTTTTACATCTGTGAAATGGAGGTGACGTAGTTTTCAGGGTTGTTGGGAGAGTTAGACTACCTGATGTTTGTTTAGGTGACACATTTTACTCTTTGTCACTAGATGGGGTTTCAGGGCGTTTGTCCTCACCTCTCCAGGTGAGCCTAAGTGGAAAGAGGCCTGTAGACGTGGATATGCCACTGTCTTGAAGCATGGTTATAACAGTTGTTGGATGCTTCTGTTTTCTAACCTGTACAATGAAGGGTTTGGATGATTTTATTATAGATACCATTTTACAGGTGAGGAGACTGAGTCGTAGAGAAGTTTTATTCCTTGAAGTTCTATTTCAGCTGTTAAATGGGGGAATTGTGAACTCAAGCAATAGCGCGTGAAGCCATACTCTTAACCAATATGCTGTACTGCAAAAATTTATAAGTACTCAGGCAGATATTTTCACCTAGGGCTGCATATTGGGACTGCGTCCTATTTCTAGCCTTGTGTAGTTTGTTTTTTGTTTTTTGTTTGTTTTTTTAATCTCATTGCTCTACTCAGGCAAAGTGTCGGTTTGAGCATAAAGTTTGATATTTTCTAAAACTCAGTTTCACACTTAAAAATCTTATGGTTTTAACAAGGGACTGCTTTCTGTTTGTTTTAGGTGTCACGCATTGCTCAAGAGAAGGTATACTCAATCTTGACAGCCTTTGTCTATGCTGGACGTTCTTTAGCCAACTGATTACCTAGTAATGCTTAAGTATTCAGGACTCAAAAATATCTTTTTCTTCCCTTATTTCAAATGCCATTTTTTAAAAAAGCATTACCCAGGAAGAAGGTAGTTTGCCCTCTATACTGATTAGTCCTGGACATAATCTCATACTCGTGAAGATTTGAGACTGTTCTGTAGCACAGGTAAATCTAGATAGAGTTGGTAGGTCTGGATATCATTCTAGCTACCCTAGGTTGATTTAAGAAGAAAAGAAAGTCTTGATTGTAAAATTCTTTGCTGGTGTTTTAATTAGTATTTATATTCTTTCCTTTCTTCCCCTCCTCCAGGATTTAAGAGGGGTGCAGATCCTGGAATGCCTGAACCAACTGTTTTGAGGTACTGTTCTTACAAATAGATGTTTCAGGGCAAATGTTCATATATTAGTACTGAATCATTGGGAAGCAGAAGGTAGTGGTGGTTGGCACTGTAATGAGGCTTTACCAGTCGGTGCAGTTTTGGGCTGTTGGGAAACTGGCAGCAGTTTGCGAGGCAGTCTAGCTTATGTTAACAAGTAAGTACTTTCTCTCCCCTTCCTAATTTTTATTTATTGCACCATGTTATAACCATAATGAAGTATATTTTTAAAAAAAGAACCATCATCCTTATTACTTTAAAGTTTTTAATTTCTCACATTTCTGCCTATCCTTATCCTTTTATATCATTCTAATAAGAGTACATAGGATTTTATTTTCTTCACCTAAAATTAGAGTTGATGTCCCATATATTTTCCAGTTGTTGATCACTTAGGTTTTTCAGTTTTTCAGTATTTTGCATAAAAATATAATGAACATTTTTATGCACATCGATTTTATAGGTTTGACATTTCCTTATAATAAATTCTCATGGGATTAATAGGTCAAAGTGTGTGAACAGTTGTGGCTCTGAAAATGCACTGTCAGGTTCTTTTCTCAGAAACA
>NW_024342467.1:10840969-10931917 GCF_902729225.1 Pteropus medius | reverse complement strand
TGTATCTGCTAGGGTTTTAATTAATGTAAATATTTTATTAATGTAAAATTTATTGTTAATATAAATCTTACTGTTTATATGTGACTTCATTTATGTGGTAGTTATGTAAATAACAGTTCATGGTTCACTGGCCTGTCTCCCTCACTGAGTTGTTGGGTTCCTGGGGGTTAGTCCCACATTCGTTTTTGTGTCCTCCTCTTTCGCCCAGGATGGTGCATTGTATGTGGTCAGCAAATGTTGGTTGATGTGAATGCCTTATTTAAAATGCAGTATTTCAGCGAATAAGGGCAGTGTCTTAGTAAAACATTATTTAGGCAAAATATTTCAATGCTACATTTAAGAGGATCACTGATCCCATTATCTGTGTAAGGCCAAGGAAGATTTTCTTTTATTTTGAATGCTCGTTACCACTGAGGAGGAGACCTTAACAGATGAATAATTTATTTTTATATCTTAACTGTATGCAAAAATACTTGGGGTTTAATGGGAGATTTTAGTACACTTTTGAAAATTGGCAATAGATGCATTTTTCCTCCCCCCCACCCCCCCAGGCAAAAGGAAAATACTTTTTAAAAATAAACTGTACAGAATGCTCAAATTGTCGTTTTTGTAATGCAACTTTATTTAAATTAACATACTACTAGAAATCACATTTCTAATCAGTAGAACTTAGAAATAAAACATCTCTTGTCTCCTTCCTGGATCCTGTTGCTTAGTCAGCAAATGATTCAGGAGTTTGGGCTAGTTGCTGGAATATTTGGGGTAAGCATTAGTGGAGGCAGAAACGAAGGCCTATTGCTCCTGGGATGTGTGTGGACTGATGGTTAAGAGTACTTGAGTCACATCCCACGCTGCCACTCATGATATGTAACCAGTCTCATAGCCTCAGTTTCCACATCTTTAAAATAGGAATCATAACTGGGAGTTGTGGAACTTCACACAGTCTGACCCATAGAAAGCATTCTATAAATGTTATTCTTAATTTTACTGATATTGCATCTAGTAATGATACAGCTTTATTTTCTGGGTTCATCAGTCCTTCATGTGAATTAAACATCATTTATCTTTGATTAACTTCAAATTATATTTTTATTTTGTTTATATAACAGGTGACCTCTCTCAAAACTGACAATTGTATTTCTTTAAATATAGCTCTCTGTGTTTGAATTTTTCACTCAGAGATTGATCCTTGCCTTCTAGTAACCCTGAATTTGATAGATGAGTAAACACAGACATAAATATATGAAATCTTCTAGTTCTTAAACTGCTAAGAAGTTTTTACTTTGGGGTTTAATTTATTTCTCCTCTTCACAAACATTTTAGCTTACTTTGGGGATAAAGGACCGTTTGGTCATCTGGATTTGGAAGCAATCAGTGGACCGTAACAACATGGAAGGTGTACACTCTGGCTGGGATCAGAGATGGAACATCGTTCAGACGGTCACCAGTTGAATGGCACAGGGCCCTTCTCAGATGCTTATCTGTGGCAGAGTGGAACCTCTACTGACTTATTTATGATAGACTGTATCAAAATAAATATTTTAAACAATGTTATGTGTTGAGTCCTTTTTGAATTGAACATAATAAGACTATTAGGTAAAAATCTAGCCTTTGGTACATTTTCAGGTCAGGGAATTTATATCCATAGGTATAGATCTATAGCCTAGATGCTACCTTAAAAACAGAAGAGAATTTCCAAGTTAATTTCTTAACACATGGATTTCACTTTCCCTAGGCATTGAATCAGTAACTTCCTCTGGGATATTCTAAGGTAGAAGTAGAAACAGCTCTCAGTTTATGACAAACTGAGAAACGGGGGTTCTGTGGCTCTGTCAGTAAGGGGTGAGAATGGCATTGAGGGGTATATGTCTGATTTGTTTGTGAATCGAATGTGAGTCTAAGAGTTCCCTCCATGGTGTTTGGAAACTAGAGCTGGCTGGGCAAGAGCCGGTGAACTACACAGAATAGTAGCACCTTTTATTTTCTGATAGAAGTAAAGGAGGTTAATGGGAATTAGTTTTCAGTTCTAGATCCTGGGTTTCCTGGGACCTTTACCTGTATTTGAAGCCTAGATTTACTTAGTTTTGGGAATTGTAATTAATGTGGGAAAGTAGGCCTGAAACAAGATATGATGCAGTTTGGAGAGGAGCCTATTGGTTTGAGTGTTTTAAACATCCAGCATTTTAATAGAGAATGACCATAAATGTAATTTCAGGTAACTGGCGCTATCATTATCAGAAAGTTCTTATTTCTCATGTAAAACCCTCTTAGCCATTTAAAACCTATTTCCTCAAGCTTTGTTACCTTTGCCATGGAGACTTAGGAGACTATTGTAAAGACATTGCATAAAGGGATTTTAAAGTGGACTTTTTGGGAGTTAATTGCAGGAAGACTATTTTTGGTAAGTACGTAATATAATTGCTTCACCATTTCCGTGAATCTAGGCACGTATGATTTTGCTAAGAAGCTCTTAGTTTTTAAATCCTGTAGAATTGCTTAAGATTGCCCCCTCCTACCCACCCACAATCCTTTCTGCTAAATTTCAGTGTCAGAGAATTTTTGTTAGAGTTTTTATATACATTTTTTTCTTACTCAGGATTTCTAAAAATTGAGAAAGTAAAGCTATGGCAGGTGTCCATATTGATAAAATGCTAACATGAGTAGTAAACATAACTGGCATTATTTTTTAGGGATGAACTTGTAACTGTCTATAAAAACCCAGGAGATTTTAAATAAAGAATCCAGAATTAAGTTGGAAGGGAGTTCCCTGATTCACGTGTGGAAGCTATCTTGTTCAAGGCATGGGTTAAGGACTGAGACTAGTACACTGCTGTGTGTATATATCTTAAAGTTTATGAAATGTTTATAACTAAGCGTCTATATTTTACTGAATTTTCGTTTTTAGGGCAGTGCAATCCAGTTCAACAAGTATTGGTCTCTGTTCTGTGCTGGGCACTAGAGAGTCCTGACCTTAATTTGCTTAGGCAAAAACACTGTGCTGAGAGGAACTGATTTGAGCCCTGGACCTGCCACTTAGTTCTTATGCCATTGGTGGAGAAGTCATTTAATTTTTAGGCTTCAGTTTCTTCCCAGAAATAGGAATAATAGTGCTTGCCCCAAGGTGTTATTTTGTAAACCAGTGGTCCTCAGATGATTCCAGATGAGCATCACCTAGAAACTTGATGTAAGTTCCCATTTTTGGGTATGAAAACTGAGGGTAAGGCCCAGCAATCTCTTAATTACTTCAACCATTATGTACCTTTTACCTAGTTTCCCCCAATGGTGACATTGTAAAACTGCAATAGAGAATCAGGGCATTGACATTGATACAGTCAGAACTTTCCCATTACCATAAGGATTCCTCAAGTTGCCTTATTAAGCGCCAACCATCCTCACCTACCCTACCCCCACCCCAACCCCTGGCAGCTGGTAATCTGTTGTCCATTTCTATAACTGTCATTTCAAGAAAGTTATACAAATGGAATTATGTGATAAGTAACCTTTGGGATTAGCTTTTTGCACTCAGCATAATTCTCAGTAGATTCATGTAGGTTATATATCAATTTATTCCTTTTTATTGCTGAGTGAATTCCATGGGCTGGGTGTACGTGAAGGACAGCTGGGTTGTTCCCATTTTTCAACTGTTGTGAAAACTGCTTCGAACGTTTGTGTACAGCTTTTTGTGTGATCAGCTTTTTGTGCGATCCTCCATGTGACTGAAGTAGCCCTGCTGCTCCCTGCCCCACCACCCCCACCTCCCCACCTCTTTTTATTGTAATCTACCCAAATGTCACCTTGATGGAGAGGGCTTCTCTCATCCTTATGTAAAATAGCAAACCCTGCAGCTGCCTTGTCTCTCCATCATTCTGTTAATCACTTTTCTTCAAAGAACTTTTACCGACTTTTCCAGAAGAGGAAGTAGGTAGGCATTACCCAGAACTCCTGAACTCTGACCTGGATGCAGTATCCAGATGAGACTTGAGAACTACATCCCCGGGAGAGGATTCATTGTGTTCTATATATGAGAATTAGTGCATATTAATATTTGGTCAGTAAAGAAATAGGCATGTCAGAGAATGTTAGTTGCCTATCAAAAGTCTGTTTTTCTCAAATTGTCACATTTAGCTGCTTGTATTGTAACCAAGCTAAACACTCGCCAACTCCTTCGCAGGTAGGTGTGGCTCTATGGTATTTGATAGCTGAAATGTGAGAAGTGTTGAGTGGGTCTTCTGGGAGGTCCCCCTAAAGGAGAAGTTTGTTTCTGGGAATGGACAGGAAATGACTGGGTCACAGCCATTCTGGACCCCAGGAGAGGCAGAATGGTATGTTGTCAGGGGTCTAGGTCTCTGAAGACTAACAGCGAAGCCCCTGTTTGCTCATACCTTTACTGACTCATGTGTTATCAAATTTTCTGGTCTTTCTAAGTAGATAAAATATGGTGTCTTGTGTTTTTCATTAGTGTTTTTCTTATGAGTTGAGCATCTTCTCAAATATTTAAGAGCCAGTTATGCTTCCTTTAGCCAATTTTTCTGTTGTAGTGTTGATTTTTTTCCATATTGATTTGTAGGCACTTTATATTTCAGGGAAATATCATATCTGTGATATGAGTCTTAGGTATTTTTCCTAGTCTGTCATTTATCTTTGCTTATGACCATTCTTGCAATGTAGAAGTTTTTGAATTCTGTTAATCAAATTGTTGACTTTTTAAAGTACCTTAAGAGTTTTATATCGTACTTGCAAAGTCTTTTTCTATCTTGAGATGAGAAAAAATATGTTCTCAAGCTTTTCTTTGGTATATGTTGTTTTATATTTCAGTATTTTGTTCCATTTGTAATTTATAACTAAGAGAGTTTCTCATTTTCCTTTACCATAACTTCTCTCTTTTTTTAAATTGATGTTTAATCTAAATAATATTTAAATAATGTTGGAAAGGAAGGCTGTTTGTTATCTAGTACACTGAGTTTGAGCACTAATCTTCCCCACTCAGAGTTTGTTGTGTAACAACTGAGTGTGAACAATGTGATTGTTGAGTGCTGTCCTCTGAACACACTGTCATACATCAGAGAATTCACATCACTCGGAGGGCCTATGGGCTCTTATTATTAAATACTCAAGATGGAAATTGAAATTTTATCTTTATCAGATGTTTATGAAGTACATTTCTCATCTGTTACACTCTGCCTGAAAACTACAACTTCTTTTAATGATCCTGTCTTACTACCCTGACTTCAGGTTCCAGGAAGGAGTTAGGATCAAATAGATCTTATCTAGAGTAGATAGGATCAACTAGAGAAGGTGTGGATGAAGTGGAATGAGAAAAGGTTTTAGTAATAAATTCTAAAAGGATTATATTAGTTTCTTGTGGGAGATATACTCTCTCTTGTCTTTGGGCCTCCATAAATACCCATTAATTCTTCCTCAATATTATTACTCCTGCTCCCATATACTTAGCTTTCTCGCCATTTTCTCTATTTTTTACTGCTATATCCCTGACACTTAGAATAGTGTGTGGCACATAGTGGGGTCTCAATATTCAGTAGGCAAAGAAGTAGTCATGGTATAGAATGTTAGTTGCCTACCAAAAATCCATTTTGTGCAGCCTCTGAAATTTCTGCCAAGCTCAGTTCTTTGGTCTCCCAGCAGCTGTTCTGTACTAGGTCCCCTGGAGTCTTGCCCTGTGCTCGTAACAGCGCAGGGCTAAGGATCCGAGAAGAGTTTCTATAAAGCTTCACTGGATGCATTTTTTAATGAGTGGTATATGCAAGAAACAGGTTCTGCTCTGATGTGAGAACTGTATGTGGGGGCGGTAGGTAGAGGTGGGTAAGTTAGGTGGAAACATAATGAGTCTAGAATGTCAGAGGAGAGTTCAAATGTCTTCTGATACAGAATAGAGAGCTATTATTTAGTTGAAAACTAAACTTGAAGAGCTACAAATGCATTTTATTAGAATTAAAAACTTTATGAAATGCTTTGTTCAACAAGTTTATGATTAAAAATTCTATAATAGTACATACTTACCATCTTTGAAGAACTCCTTACCCTATGATAGTATCTTTAACAGGACCATTCTCTAAAATTCAATGTTTTTCTTTTACTGTTTGGGTCTTCTGAGTAATATATTGAAGGAAGGTGAAACACCCAAGATTATGCTACTTACAGTTTTAGTTCTGATAGTAATGAATTGTTTAAATTCATAGATTAAGAGTTTATATGGAATTAGAAGAGCAAATGGTGGAAGTATTATTTTCATTATCACCCTCATCCTCATCATTATTATTTGAAATAAAGTTTCTTTATCCTAAAGTATTGCCATCCTTCACTGGCATGTCTTAGACTACCAAATTCTAACCTCAATAATTTATTCTTCTGAATTCTGTATTGTATTTCTAGGATTATCATGTTAAGTGAAAATCTATAAGTGCTAACAGATAAATTGCATCATGTTAATGACTACATTCGTTCGCTCAATGCCTAAAACTTAAGGGAATGGGACATGGGATGGGAACCTTTTTAATGAAAAGTCTGAGACCCGATTTTGGAAGAGCAGGTGGTCCAATACAGGCTCAGAGCCTGCTGAGGAGGTGCAGTGATTTGGTTCTAAACATTGGATGTGAGAGGGTGAGGGCCTTCAAAGGGGAAGATTCGAATTGTCCACACATTTTGTCTGTTTAATTTTTGTGCACAAGGCTAATACTTAATTATTTTGTAGATGTTCCTTACTAGGTTAAGTATTATTTTAAATCCCATACCCACCCTATTTTTTTTTTTTTTGAGAAAAAATAATTTGGGAGACAGGAGAAGAAAAAGAGAGGTAAATAAGAGATAATGAATTTAAGATGACTTATTTTTTGCTATTTTTTTCCTCTGTGCTTCAGTGTGTATATATTTTTATTGACCTGTCTTCAAATTCATTAATTATGTTTTTTGTTGCACTGTTAACCCATCTGATACATTCTTAATTTTTGGTATTGCTTTTTGTAATTATTGGATGTCTACTTGTTTAAAAAGAAGATTTTAATTCTCTGTTGATGTACTCCATCTTATCATTCTTATTATCAATCTTTACTTCTATTTTCTTTAACGTATTATTACAGTTATTTCAAAATCTTTTCTCCTAATTCCAATATCTGGATCATATCTATTAGTGACTTTACCCCAATTCTTATCACCTGATAAATTTTTACTTCATGCTAGATATTTGTGGAAGATACTTTGTAGATCTCTGGATTATGTTATCATCTTCTAAAAATTGTTGAATTTTGTTCTAGCTGCCAGTTAAATTACTGGCAGATCACCTTAATTCTGATGAAGATTGGATTTAGATCGTTATGGTGGGTTTATTTTAGTTTTGATCTCATTTCTAGGGTGTAGCCCTTACTCCTAGAGCATGATCTATATTCTTAGGGCATGACCTTTTTTTGTGACTCATGTGAAAGTCTGGGATCCAGTATCCCTCTACTCTGGCTGGGTTAGAACTCCACCATCTTTCCAGCACTGTGCAGCCTCTGAAATTTCTGCTCAGCTCCCCAGTACCCAGCAGTTATTCTCTGTGAAGCCTCTGGGAGTCACACCCTGTGCTCATACAGATAGGACCAAGGATGTGAGTAAAATTTCTATAAAATTTTAGGAGTTCCTTCTCTGAAGTTCTCTCCTGTATAATTCCCTCCTCTCCAGAACCTGACCTCTGAATCTCAACCACCATGGCAACCTCAAACTTTAGTCCGTTTTCTCTGCCTTATGAGAATGAAACTTTCTGCTGGACTCCACTTCTCTAGTGGGGTAAATGTGAAGCTCTCTCCTTCCTTCCTTCCTTCCTTCCTTCCTTCCTTCCTTCCTTCCTTCCTTCCTTCCTTCCTTCCTTCCTTCCTTCCTTCCTTCCTTCCTTCTCCTCCCTCCCTCCCTCCCTCCCCTCCCTCCTCCCTTCATTTCTTCCTTCTTTCATCATAGCTCTGTTTTGATTGCTGTCCAGTCCTGAACATTGTTATTTTATGTATTTTGTCCACTTTATGGCAGGAAGGCTAAGTCTAATACCAGCTGTCTGTCATGGCTGGAACCACAAGTCCAAGACAACTTAATTTTCTTAATTGACACAGTTGTTAATGAGAGATGGTGTTGGTGTATATACTTGGATTAATCTTATTTTTCTTTTGATTTTTTTGGTTATACTTTTTTTTAAGTAAAAAGAGGCTCTAATGAACAGTGTTGACGTGAGTGGGTAGCTAGATTATTAGAATGTTCAAGTGCTTTGAGGAGAACTCCCTGGAGTTATTTTACATTGAAAAGTTTTTCAGAGAACTATTAGTTTAATTTTTTTTTTCTTAAAGAGCAAGACTCCTCTGAAAGGCTGTAACTGTAGGAAATTCAGCATATGTCAATCCTTTTTAAAAAACTCAGTTGGAGGAAAGTACATTGCTATGGTTTTGCTTCTGATTAGATCAGAAAATGCCTAGGATATACATAAATCTGAAAACGATGGTGAACAAAATAGGTCTTATCTCAAACAGCTTTTGAAATAACGTATTAAGACATATGAAGGTGAATCTAAAAGTCTTTTTAATGTTATGCACTCTGAGATTGCTTAAGTTTTGAATGTTTAAGGATGTTAATTCTAATGATTGACATCTTTGCAGGCAGCCGTGTAAATCCCAGAGCTTAGAATTTCCTGAATACAGATTTATTTAAGATTGCTTAATGGCTGTTGGGCAATTGTTGCAAATGTGTCCTTGTCTGCAAAAGTGTAGGATCCTCTTAAAAGTCTATTGTATAAAAGGGCCTTGACAGTAAATCAGCCCAACATCCTCTGTGGCAGTTTGTAAAATGGCTTCCAGTGATCCTGGCCTCCTGATTTTCGTGCCTGTATTAATTTGTTTGGGCTGCCATAGCAAAATAACCCACAGTCTGGGTGACTTAAACACAGAAATGTATTTTCTCACGGTGTCGGAGGCTGGAAGTCCAGATCAAGGTGTCAGTGGGTTTGGTTTCTCCTGCCCAGAGGCCTTTCTTCTTGCCTGTGGGTGGCTGTCCTCTCACTGTGGCTTCACAGGGCCTTTCTTACAAGTCCCATCTCTACGTCACACTGCCATCCGAGGACAGTGATGTCACGTTCTGCCTAACACCTTCCCTGGGCTTTGCAAGTCCTGCAGTGACCTCTTGCCATGGATGGGCTCTTCAGCAAGGATGAGAGGAACATTGCTGACCTTCCTGATTGACTGGCCATATCAAATCTGTTCCACTGAGAACACCTTGCCTGTGCCGGAAAGGGGCATGCAGAGACAAGGAGCTCTGTGTCCAATTCCAGCACAGTCTGATGAACTTACTTCTATCCAGACAAATGTTTCCTCGATGGCTTCCTTTGCAGTAAAGCGTTAGCTTGTCAGGCCTGGGCTGTCCGACTCCACATGTTGTCAAGGACTTTAGGACTGGTTCTTGACTACTGCCCGAGAGAGAACCGCTAAGCCCTTGGGATACCCTGTCTGCAAGAGTGTGTTTGTACGCCTGGGGTCTTGGGCCACACCAGACAGTCTATACTAACATTGTGATTCATGGTGAGCATCTACTTTTGTTCACCTGATACCCTGGGCTATACCATGTCCCTTGACCTCTGGTGGGGACTGGAGACTGAGTAGCTAAGGTCAGTCATGTGAGCGCTCCATAAAAACCCTGGATATCAACCCTTGGGTGAGTTTCCTAGTAGGCAATACTTCACACATGTCATGCACCATGTCTGAGAGAATTAAGCACTGTCTGGGTGACCCCACTGGGATAGGACAACTGGAAGCTTGTACCCGGTTTCCCCTGGACTCTGCTCTATGTGCCTTTTTCCTTTTCTGATTTTAATCTGTATACTTCCCTATGTGATAAACCATAACCGTGAGTATAAGAGCTTCGCTGAGTGCCGTGAGCCCCGCTAGCGAGCTGTGGAACATGAAGGTGATCCTGGGGACTCCCCAGACGCTTTCCTATTCCATTTCCTTCAACAAGGTAGATATTTTACTGCACTCTCTTTTTGCTTGGTTTCTGAAGACAGGCTCGTTGTAATTTTTATTTTTCTCTAGAAATAAGGAATTCTCTTCCTCTTCTTTCAGGATTTTCTCTGTCTTTGGTTATCTGCAGTCTGAGTATTGTATGCCTAGGTGTAGGTGTTTTTTGATATTTATTCTGTTCTCTGAGCTTCCTGGATCTGGAGTTTGGTCTCTGTCATTAACATGGAGTATCTCAGCCATTATGAATTCAAACATTTTCCTTTCTCCAGATCGTTTAGGTGCTGATGAAACCCAAGATTTTAGGCTCAGGCAAAATAGTTTCCCTTGAGGGACGACTTTTGTTGAGAACATAATTCTCTGTGTGTAATTCGAAATGGTTACATTTCCCCTCCCCCTGCTGGAAGCACTAGGGAATTTTTCTCCAGTCTTTACTCTGAGAACCTAGTGGGGTTCGTGGAGGTAGAGTGATGAAAGTATGGGGGCTGTCCTAAGACTGGGCCTCTCAGAGCTCTTAACTCTCAAGCTTAAATCTGTTTAGATAAACAGATCCTCCAGCAAGTTACCAGTGAGTTTATGTGTCCTCCTGGTCGTGGCTCCAGCAGTGACCTTCCGCTCCTGGTCAGCCGAGATTCTGTTTGCCTCTCTTTCTAATTTGGGGGGTTGTTGATTATCAGTTTGTTCAGCTTTTTTTCTTGAGGACAGGAGCGATGACTTTTAAGCTTTTAAATGTTGGACTAAAAACTGGAAGTCGCCATTACACTTCTACATTAATATATTTATGAGCTTCTTATGCTGTCTTCTTAAAGCAGTATGGATTCTGAGTGGACTCTTCCAGTTTTCAACAATGGGAAAATATTTGTTATAATATTAAGCAAAACAAAAAAGCAATATATACATTACAGATAATGTATATATTAAATCTGATCTTAACATGCTTTTTAAAAAAGCACAGAAAAAAAAGACTAGAAGGAAGTATACCCAAATATTAATGGTGGATGCATATTGGTCATGTTATGTTGGATGATACCTGTTATTTTCCATATTTTCTACATTGAGCACTTATGACTTACAAGAAAAAACTTGCAAAAAATAGAAAAGTATGTTTTCCTGTGAAGTTATTAGCAGCCAGGCATCTGAACTTGGGGCATATGTTTAACGAGATAACTCATTTTAGTATATGTTATCACTAACGCATTAGATAATGTGCCAAAGAAATAAGATCCTCATCCTTGCTGTGATAAGTTGACTGGTCCCTATTACGTTTGTCTTTGCTCAATTTAGTCAACAGGGTAAATAATATTTGATGAAGTGAGAAGTTTTGATTTGCATTGGTTGTTTTCCAATCTCTCTGGGAAAAGCAGCAAGATAAACTCCTCATTTTAACCGATGATCATGGAAAGCTACAGGCAGATATGCTGCTACTCTCAGATCGACCTGTTTTAAGAATAATGTAACTGGTAATTTATTGACGTTATTGAAGTTCTTCTAGTCAGAAGCAGATATTGAAGTGTATTTTAACTGAATGTGTATTGCTGAGATTTAGTTCCAAAACTCAACGACTCAAATGCTAAGTAATCCCACCATACCCCTTACTTATGCCCTATTAACTTTAGAAGTCTGTAGGAGAAGTACTTTATAAATTCATCTCACTGCTTTATTTTATTTTGTTTTATTTTATTATTTTATTTTATTTTATATTTTAATTTAATTTTATGTTTCATCACTGCTTTTGTCTTTTTGTAGGTTACTCAAGAACAGGGCCAATTTGAGCTCATAACATCTTATATGTTTTCTTTGGTATGTGTAAACCGAGTGATGATATGTGGCTCTGTGCCTTCAATACTCTGATTGCAATGCCTTCCATTTCTATTTGCCCCTTGCTTTCAATCCTTTCTTTCTCTTTGCCCTTGTTGCCATTTCAGGCCCTTCCAGTGTTCCCATCTCATGTCATCCTTCACATTGTCTTCAGTAAACTTCCTCAAACATACTGTTCACAAACCTTAGATGGTTCAATCTGGCAGAGCACTCTAGAGCCCCAGCCTATCTTTCTAACCCTATTCTCCACTGTGGCTCCTCATCCCATGCTGCAGGCAGCCTGGAGTTCTCACTGTCTCCAGAACCCTCCATTCCGCTGCGTCTTTACTCTTACTCCTTCCTGAGTCTGGGAGGCCTTCTCCTCATTCCTGCTGCCCCAAGTCTTTCTTGCCTCTAGAGCCTGGTCCAGTGTGAACACACTCATGAAGCTATCTCCAATTCTCGTCCCACCCTCCACCTTAGACACAAACCAATTTTTCTTTCCTTTATGAGCCCATTGTTCTTTTTCTGTAAAACTAGGTCACCGCTTTGAAGTATAGTTATTCTCATGCAGGCTTATTTCATCCATTGATTTATAAAACTCTGCAGGGATCAAAACCAGCCTCGTCTTTGTCTTTGTCTTTGTCTCTTCAAGGTGCCAGGTAGGCGTTGTCACTGATGAATTAATTAGCATTGCACCCCATAGTTTACAAAGTGTCAACACACATTTTTTCTCCCCTTAGGCCCAGCCCACTCTCACAAGTAGGCCGAGCAGGTATTATCATTTCATAGATGAAGTCACTGGGATGCCAAAGGACACACAAAACAATTGGATGCCTGCTGCAGGCCAGGCAGTTTTGCATGTACTATCTCATATAACCTTTACAGCAACCATATGGGGTTGGGTATCATCATTCACATTTTATAGATGAGGAAACTGAAACCCAGAGAAACTTAGAATGACTTTCCTAATATCATAAAACTAGAAAGTAACAGAATAGAGACTCAGATGCCTATTTTTCTGACAAGTGGTTCGTGCTCTTTTCCACTGAGGGATGCCCCCTTTCTCTGATGTGGCATTGAAGTGAATAGAATGCGATTAGCAAGGGTAGCTTCTCTTTAATGTTTAGTACATACATTAAAAGATTTTTTTTATAAGACTTTATTTGAGCCCAAACTGACAATTGCTGGGAAGCAAGACCTGAAGTACCATTTTGAGGCGTAAACGGGTGTCAGATCAGCCTGGGGCTGTGGACTTTGGAAGGACCTGGATGTCCAGCAGGGGGAGTGGGAGAGCAACATCTGCCTGGTAAAACAGTCTGATCCGCAGCCACAAGATCAATGAAACGAAAAGACAGCCTACTCAATGGGAGAAGATATTCGCCAATGATACAGCCAATAAGGGATTAATATGCAAAATATATAAGGAACTCATACGACTTAAGACCAACAACCAATCTGATTAAAAAATGGCAGAGAGCCTGAACAGACATTTCCCCAAAGAGGATATACATACAGATGGCCAATAGATATATGAAAAGATGCTCAACATCACTCATCATCAGGGAAATGCAAATTAAAACCACAGTGAAATATCACCTCACACCTATCAGAATGGCTATCATCAATAAATCAATAAACAACAGGTGTTGGCAAGGATGTGGCGAAAAGGGAACCCTCATGCACTGTTGGTGGGATTGCAAATTGGTACAGCCACTATAGAAAACAGTGTAAAGATTCCTCAAACAATTAAAGATAGAACTATCATGACCCAGCAATTCCGCTTCAGGGTATTTGTCCAAAGAAATCCAAAACACTAATTCGAAAAGATAAATGCACCCCCTATGTTCACTGCAGTGTTATTTACAATGGTCAAGATATGGAAGCAAACTAAGTATCTATTGATAGCTGAATGGATAAAGAAGATGTGATACATATATACGATAGAATATTACTTGGCCATAAAAAAGAATGAAATCTTACCATTTGCAACAACGTGGATAGACCTAAGGGTATTATGCTAAGTGAAATGTCAAAGAAATATAAATACTATATGATTTCACTTATATGTAGAATCTAAAAAAACAAACGAACACACTAAAAAGTAAGAAACCCATAGATGCAGAGAGAAAAACTGATGGTCACTAGAAGAGAAGAGGTTTGAGGGGATGGATGAAACAGGTGAAGGGATTAAGAAGTATAAACTGGCAGTTATAAAAATAGTCACAGGGATGTAAAGTACAGCATAGGGAATACAGTTAGTAATATTGTAACAACTGTATGGTATCAGATGGGTACTAGACTTATTGGGGTAATCACTTCATAAATTATGTTATCTAATCAATGTACACCTGAAACTAATATATGTCAACTGTAATGGAAACATTTTAAAAGGTAGAGTGTTGTCTATGCTGTTTCAGTATTTTACTTGGCTTCTAGCTTGTGGTTCAAGAGCAGTGCTTTGCCATTGTTTTTCTTTTGATAAGAGAATTGGCTCTGCCACTGTTGTTGGCCTGTCTTAGGAGGGGCAGGAATTGATGTCATAGAAAAACAGTCTTTGGACCATTATGCTTCATAGAACAGACAGAAGCCCAGTGAGAAGCCACATGGGTTAAGAATCCCATTTGATAAAACATGGTAGGATCAGAGTATATGTTATCTGAAGTCCTTTCTGGAACAAGGGCTAGTCATAAATAAAAAAAAAAAAGAAAGAAGGCATTATAAATTAGTCTTTTACTGGCATGTTACGTGTGAGGAAACTGGGCCTCCAGGAGGATGCGTGTCGAAAGCAGATGGTGGAGATGGGCCAGAGGAGCTGAAAGGTCAGGAGGCAGGCTGATGAGGCCATGAGGGTCCAGGAGAATATCAATGGGCTGAATGACTAAGCAGTTGGTACTGCATCCCTTGGGAGCTGGTAGATCAGGTTTGGCCTGCAGAGATGAGGTTGGAACAGAGATGGTAGGGATGCAGCTGTAGTTGAAAGCTGAGACTAGCTAAGTAAGGGTGCAAAGGTGATCAAAGCTCAGAACTGTGGCTGCATTTGGCTCTGAGGAAAGGAGCAGGAAGTCTGGAGGGGAGAACCAGGGCCTGATCTTAAACTTGTCAGGGTATAGATGGGGAATATTTATGAAATATGTATATACATATATATATGAATGAATATTATGGGGTATTTATGGAATGGCCAGTGTCTGGATGGAGGAAGCAGACACATATACATAACAGTCACATACATTACCTCATAGAGGAGGTATTTTGGGCTAAGGAGCCATGCTTTATAATCTCTGAACTGTGCAGTTCTACATATCCTGATTACTTAGAAGGCTGTCATATGATGCAAGGGTGTCCAAGACACCGGGTGGCCACCTTGAATTGTCTTCCAGCAAGATCTATTTCTTTTTATTTCCCATTCTCTGGCACATGCACATTCTTTTCTTGACTTGTGGCCAGCTGAAGAGAAATGATAAAGTTCCCATTTCTTTTATTCTTGATTGGAATTCAGGCATAGGTTCGAACTTTTCTGATGACCCGGGGAATGGTTCCAGGTATTTAGTGGAAATGAAGCAATTGTGGCAACATATGAATTCCACAGGATTTAGGGGGGCAGAGTGCCAAGATTTCCAAATAGTTGGTGAAGCCATTAAACATTTTTGGTTACTGATAATAAATTGGGAAACTCACATAAACTAAGACATATTTGTTAGCTTATCAAAATCATAGTTTTAAAAATTCAAAGTATTGAAAAAATATTTTTATTAAAGCAAAGCTGAAGAAATATGTCGACATGATTTTTTTTTGTGATTCATGGTGTATTTTTAAAGTAACATTTTTATAATTTTAAAAATGGTAGACGCTCTTTGAAGAAAAGATTGGAAAACAAAAGTGCAAAAAGAATAAAGAAAATATCACCCATAGTCTTCTACTTAGGGATAGCCACTCAACATTTTACAGACTTCTTTCTGGGTTTTAGTTTTTAATGCATTGTACTGTATGAGCTTTATAGCCACATTTGTACTTTACGATCAAATTTACAATCTGGCTTTTGTTTTCACCCCCACAATACTAGATGGTGAACATTTTCCAATGTCATTAAGATTATTTATAAACATTTTAATTTTAATTTTTATAAACATTTTTAATGGCTGCATAATCGCTATGAATGTACCATTGTTTAATTTTTTAATTTTTAAGCTTTTTTATTTCGAAATAACTATCTTACCAAAAGTTGCAAAAATAGCACGAAGATTTTTCAATATACCTTTCAACTAGCTTTTGCAAGTGTTAACATCTTACGTGATGACATACAATGGTCAGAGCCAGAAAATGAACTGTTAGGAAGGGCTCTGAGCTCATCTCCAGACCTTAGCCCAGTTTCACCAGTTGTTCTGCTAACGTCTAGGATGATGCTTTGCATTTAGTTGCAGTGTCTCCTTAGGCCCCTCCAGCTCGGCATAGTTCTCCATCTTTCTTTGCCTTTCATTACCTTGACTTATTTTGTGGAATGTCTTTCAATTTGGGTTTGTCTGAGATTTTCTCATGATAAAGTTCAGGTTATGTATTTCGGGATAAGAATACCACCGAAGGGATGTTGTGACCTTCTCCGCACATCTGTGTAGAGGTGACGTACCCTAGTTTATGAAGCCATTCCTCTAGCCATTCCTAAGAGTTGAACACATAGATTTTTACACATAATTCTGTATCTCTGTATCTGATTATTTTCTAAAGGGCAATTCTCAGGAACAGAATGATGAGTCAAGAAGTATCAATATTTTTAAGGTTTTTGACACCATATTATGACCTTATTTTCCAGAAAGCCCTTATCCATTTACTCTTGTGTTAGTAATAACAGAATCTTCCCCTTTCTGTCCTTGCCAGCTGAATACTGTTAACAACAAAATAAAACAAAAACTTAATTTGATTACTATGGAGGCTGCTCAATTATATATAATATATATTTATATATTATATATTTAATGCATAAACATATGCAATATATATAAATGTATAGGGTATATATATCCTAAACATTTTTCATTCTGATTTTGTAACTTCTCTAATTACTCTCAAGCCCCTTTACCCAGTGCTAAGTGCTTTATATATGTCCTCTCATTTAATCCTCCTAGGATGATACTATTATTATTTACATTTTACAGATTAGAAAACTGGGGCTTGGATTATTTAAATAATGCATCCAAGTTCAGGCAGCTATTAACTGGTTGAGACAGAATTAGAACTCAGACCCTCTGATTTAAAAGCACATGAGTAACTCTGATGCTACTCTCTAGATTATGAAGTGTTTTCTTTAATGATGACAGCTTTTATACTTAATAATTCCAACATCTTGCAAGAGAGTAACAGAAAAATCTGTGATGAATGGTTTAATTATTAAAATGTAATTTAATAAAACAGGAACTCAGGAACACTTATTCCTTTCATTTAAAATTTATTATTTGTTGGACTTACATTGGGTCCTTTAGAAATGATTACAATAAAATTGCTCTTTTGAAACTTAAAAAAGAGATTCTTTGTCTTAAATTAAAATGAAAACCTCTTCTAATTTTGCCTTCATCAATTTAAGGAATAATATTTATATGGAAACAAAGAAAATAAATGACTTGTTTGTTTTGTTATTCAAAATCACTAGAGACAATAGTAACTCGAGATGTTGATTTGCCTCTTCTGTTTTCAAAATGCTCATAGTTGAATTACTTGCCCTATGAATGAGGCAGGATTTCTTTCTCCATCAGGAACCAGAAGCTAAGAAAGGTTGAGTGATATCTCCAGTTACGCAGCTAGTTTGTAGGCATATTTGATGCTGAATTATAGGATATGTGAATTCCAGCTCTTTCCACTAGATAAAACTATGAGCGAGCTGTGAACCACTGACATTTTGAACACTCTTCAAATTGCAATTTTTTTCAATATTCATTTTGAATATCATTATTTTGCTATCTCGCAAGTATATCTTAAACACACATCAAAAATAAAACTTATTTTTCTTTCCAAACCCTTTTTCTCTAAAACGTCAGTAAATGCCTCTACTGCCTTTCTGTTTGCACAAGCCAGAGACTTGGAAGGCATTTTAGCTCTTTTCCTCTTTCATCCAATCCCCACACTCTGTGGTTTTACCTCCTGAGGACTCTCCAGTCCGTTTCTTGCCTTAGTTTAGACCGCCACAGTGTAGTCTCCTTCCTGAATTTTACAGTAGTTATCTGGTGTGATCTGCCCTTCCAATCTTGTCCCCCATTCTAATCCCATCCTTCCCCGTGAAGCATTCAGAATGTCTTGGCTCCAGCCAATAGTACTTGCCCACCCAGTTGGGATTTGCGTAGAGTAGCTCTTACTTGGCCACTCAAGGTAGACACTGTGTGGATGGCCACAGTGATACTTGCAGGGCCTGTTGTGTGGTATCAGGCCATTCACCTCCACGTTAAATAGCCCCAGGTAGCTGTCCTTTACTTTGGTAGTTTTTTTTTGTCTTTTCACTAGTTGACATTTCCTAGCAGCTCTTGTTCCCACTTTTCATAGTTGGCTGTCAGGGAACCATATCAAGCCTGAGAGATACGTATATAAAACAAGAGTAAATAGGCCCAGAAGACGAATAAAGGGGCTTTTCTGAGAACGAAGTGTATAGATGTCATATCATAGGCTTTGTGACATCCACTAGTTTAAACCATGCGAAATTGCCATTTGAAAGTCAAAATGATCAACTGTTGGCAGTTTTTCTGGTCAAACCTAATATTTTGATTCCTACCCAAACTCGAGTGAGCTAGATCAGTATTTCTCAAACTTTTGGGTTGGAGGATCAGATTTTTTTTTTTTTAAATCAATCTATCATAGACTAATACTTTTATAAAAAATAATAAAAATGAACTACTAGAAAATTGAAATTAAGAGAAAACATATCAAATAAAGGCCTATTTTTAAAATTAGGTTCACAGACATGAAATTACATTAAAAATAATAGGAATGACATCACATAGGAAAAAAGAGATACAAAAACTACATATTCACTGAGCTTGTACTTATAGGTGTTTAATATAGAAATTAAACTTAGAAATTAATATTCTAATATTCTATATTAAATTTAATATAGAAATTAAACTGCTGTACACTTAAACTTTAGTCTTCTGTAATTATAGCTAAACAAAGTTATGAGGGAAATAATGATTCCCTATATCAAATGCCTGTGTGAACACTTTAAACATACTCATGCTTAATCACCATTAAAATTTTTAATTGACAAATCCAGGTTGGATTGCTAATGATGTTACTTATAGGAGATAACATATATCTAAGTCATGACTATGTTTTGTTTTAATAACATTCATAGTAGAGCATCTCTGCGGTATGTTGACAGAAAAGGAAGGAGGTGTTTTAAAACAATTTTTACATACTCAAGGTATTCATTTTTAACACAACGAAGCAAATGGTACATTATTTTCAAAATGTGCTTTAAGTCTTTTCGTAATGAGTTCCCACGATTTATAGTGTAACTATTAAGTACAAATTATATTTTGAGGGAAGAAATGGTTTCAGGATCCATGAAGTTCTTACTACATGGAACTTTTTTTTTGATGGAAAATAAAAAGTCAAAAAGTCTGAAATTTATAAGATGTTTGATGATAACTTTTCAGAGATATAAAATATTAAGATTATTACTCCATTGACAGTTGTTAAGTTGTAGGAGCTTGGTTTTTTTTTTTTTAAACTTCCAACTTTCCTTTTGTTCTTCAGTGCAATGTGACTTTGAAAAACGTTGCATTTTTTCTTTACATGGAAGTACAAAGATCATTAACAATATTGAAGATACCAGACAAAAAATCAAGGGTGGCTGTCCTGTTCACATCTGTAAAATGTTGTGTCCACATTGATTTTTTATCTTTCAGAAGCATTACAAATTTGTTTGTAATTCAAATATTATCCATATTTTCCCTTAGTGACAATTATACCTATGTAGCAGTAATGATTCTTTATAATCAGCTTTCATATTCTCATATAATAAAGAGATTAATATCAAATTTAATGCATTAGACTTTATACAATTCAAAATTTTCACTGGGTCACTAAGCACATTTAGTTCTGCTGATATTTTTTTTCATAGTTTATTTGTTTGTTTTTTGTTTTTGGTAAAGAAAGCTGTGCATTGAATTGATGTTTTGTGTAAGCTCTTTAGTCTGAGGAATAACCCTAGAATGCTTTCCTGTCATTGCAGCAGAATATACTTCTCCCCGAAACTTAAACTCCGAGTCACACTTGTGGACACTGTAATCTTTCATAGTCTTACATAGTTCGGAGCTAGTTGTATTTGTTGGCACCGAAGCTGAGAAAAGAATTCTTTTTTTTCTTATCACCGTTATATTTAAATTGTATTAAAAGACAAATAAAGAGGTGGGAAGTCACTTTGGAAGTGATGGATATGTTCATAGCATTGATTCTTTCATGATGTACTTAACTCCAAACCCATCGAGATATATACATTAAATAAGTGCAGCTTAAAAAAAGACTTTACATGTTCGCTGCATATGTGCATTCAATTTGCAATGAAGAATACTTTGCTAGCTTAACTTGTTCATTAAGTTATCATTAGTTTCTGGAAACATCATCTATAGTACCGCTAGAAAAAGTGGTACCTGAGATACATTTTTTCCTGTATTTTCATCAATTTGAAACAAAAATCTTTGATTCAGTCTTTCACTAATGTCCTTGTTTAATGTCATTTGTATATGGTTTGTTAGTTTTAGCAACATGAAGTACTATTTTATAGGAAGCTCTCAAAGCACGATGTTTGTGTATAAAAACACATTTGTCTAAGTTGACTTTGTTTTATTTTTTTATGACTTTTATTTATATATTGACTTTGGAATCCAATATTTTTCTTTCATAGATTTTCTTTTGTTTTGAATTTATTTTTTTATACAAATATCACTTAAGTTTAGGAGTCTAGGTGGCTCCATTGCTTCCTTAGCTATATGTTTCTATAAATAACACTATGATTTTAGCACTTGCCCATCACTTATGGCTATAAAACCAAACAAACCCAGTATATGACGGTTCATATTCTGAGTAAAACTGATGCAAACTCTTTTAATCTTTCTTTTTTTTTGGAATCACTCCCATTGTCATCATTTGGTTAACCACTATTGCTCCATTCAGAAAAAGTCTTCTTTTTTCTTTTTTGCAAAGAGGTGCAGTTAAGCTTATTTAGTCATCAGATTTTTTAAAAGACTTGACTAACATTTAAATTAATTATTAAAATAAATTATTAACAATGCTTATGTTTTTCAGGGTTTTATACACTTCGGAGTTTTAGTTGACAAACTAACCCGAGAAGAAATGGTCCTATCTGTATGTAGCTCATGCCACATGCACCTCATCTCGTGACTCCACTAAAACCGACAGGTCTATGCCTTGCTCAGAGGAGCCACTAATCACATGCCTGGATGATGCAGCAATGCCAAACCACTGTTTCCAAAGGCTCAGTTCGTCAACTTTGATGTTTATCTTATTGCAGACTTGTACCAAAGAGTCCAAGGACCAGCGTCAGCTTGTAGACCACACTTTGAGTAGCATTGAGCTGATGGAAACTGTAGACATACGGGACGCTGTAGACATGTAACAGCTCCCGTTTGAACACTGCGTTACAGCCTACAGAGTATTGTCATGTGCGTTATTTCCTTATCAGTGTAACTAAAGATGGTAATATTATTCTCATTCTTCCATCAAATCTCCCACAGCTAGGCAATGGCAGTAGGGAACTGAAACCCCCGGTCCAATGTGCTCTCCCATCTACTGTCCCCAAACACTTGCAAAAACCTAAGTACATAAATTATATGTACTTGTTATTACTTCTTCCCAACAATTTGCTGTGACAGCTCAGTTCCAGATAGATAAGTAGTCTCTTTTGATGACTCATTCTACATAGATTTGAGTTGATTTTATTTGTGATCCTATAAAATGTTCTAGAGTCAATTTTGTTCTCTAAATTTATTGTTATCCTAAGATTCAATTCGGAAAGTAAATTCACCGTCACTTTTGTAAAATGTCACTTTATGAAAAATGTGAAATCTTTACTAACCTTTCCCAATGTACCTTAAATATATTCCACCCCCATCATTTGCATGAATGAAAAATGGGAAGTTAAAAACAAGTATTTCAGGATTACTGTCTTTCCAGCAACTTACAGATTAACTTCTTCATTTTTGTTTTTTGATGCCCTCATATAAAAGAGGTCAAAAACTAAAATGCCCACAGGGCCACACAGATATGCAAGGAGGGAAGTAGGTGGGTTGGGACAATGGTGAATTAAATAGGGCAGCTGTTGGAGCCCACCTTCGGGTCCTTGTGACCATGCAATCTGTGATCCCAGGGCCACTAGATCTTCTGATTTTTTAAAGGAAAGTTGGAGATCTAGATTTTTATTTAAAGCTAGTAGCAAATTAAAATGTTTTGAGAAACTGTGGAGCCCAGTGAAACTCAGCTGCAGGTGGCCTGAGCTGCTGGCTAGTCACTTACTGATGGCTCGTGCAGACGTCATTGGTGTTCAGAGGAAGCTTCTCAGCCACTTGGGGTCATTAGGAGGAAAGTGAGGTCAAAAGTTTAAGAAAGATTTTGAACGAGAGGTGAAATTAAAAGTTTTCTGCCCAATTCTAACTTTGTCAGAAATTTTAGTCAACAAAGCACCCTCATTCTGATCACTCTGGTGCTTGCAATGTGTGCATTCTATTAAAATTTTTTTAAAATTGTGGTAAAATATACATAACATAAAATTTACCACTTTAACCATTTCTAAGCATACAATTCAGTGACATTAAGTATATTCAAAATGTCCAGTCCTCCATTTTCCAGAACTTTTTCATTGTCTCTAACAGAAACTCTGTACCCATTAAACACTAACTCTGTTCTCTCACTCCAGTCACTGGTAACCTCTGTTCTGCTTTCTGTCTGTACCAATTTGCTATTCTAGGTGCTTCATATAAATGGAGCCATACAATATTTGTCCTTTGCGTCTATTTTATTTTACTTAGCATGTTTTCAAAGTTCATCCATGTTGTAGCATGTACCAGAATTTAATTCCTTTTCAAGGCTGAGTCCATTACACACACACACACATATTCACATACACGCATCTGTTGATGGACACCTAGGTTGTTTTCACCTTGTGGCTATTGTGACTAATGCTATGATGAATGTGTGTACAAACATCCGTTTGAGTCTCTGCTTTCTATTCTTTTGAGTACGTACCTAGGAGTAGAATTGCTGGATCACATGGTAATTCTGTGCTTAACATTTTGAAGAGCTGCCAAACTGTTGTCCACAGTGGCACCATTTTACATTTCCCCCAGCAATGCACAGAGTTCCAATTTCTCCACATCCTCACCAACATTTGTTATTTTTCGTTTCTTGATAATAGCCATCTTAATGAATGTGAAGTGGTTTGGATTTGTGTTTTCCTAATGGCTAGTGATGTGCATATTTTCACGTGCTTATTGGCCATTTGTGTATCTTTTTTTGGAGAAATGTCTATTCCAATCCTTTGCCCATTTTTTAATTGGATTGCTTTGTTGTTGTTGTTGTTGTTGTTGAATTTGGAGGAGTTTTTTTTGTAATTGATAAGATTCCTGGGATACATAGGTGATAACTGGCAGCTCCAAGATGCCTCTGGATCTTGGGACAAGTTGTGGAGGAGAAATGGGTGAGAGCAGTTGGAAAAACTGGATTCCCTTTTCCACTCTCTTCTGTTGAGCCACTGCCCTGCCCAGAAGGAGTTTAGGGGTTAAAGGGTGGGCTTGTGGAAGGATCATTTTGCTGATGTTTCACAGTGATGCTGGCACGTGGCTGAGACCGACTAATGAAACCATCAGGAGGGATGTTCTTAGAAATGATTCCATCGCTCAGCACCTTAGCAACAGCTTTCTGGTCCTCACAGACCAACACACAGAAAAAAGGCAAATCTGCCCCAGCTAAGGGGGGTGCACTTGTTAATCCACACGTGTTCCTATATGTGTGAAGTATCTCTGGGAGGGTGTGTAGGAAGCTGGCAGCAGTAGATACCTCTGGGCGGGGTGAAATGACCCAGGGCCTGATGCGAGGGAGTTTCTTCATTCTTTACCCTTTCGTGCCTTGAATTTTGTACATAAGCCTCAGAGATAACCATGGTTGGTGTTTACCTATGTACTTGGCGTATAGCATTTTAAACTCTTTTTTTTCTATATGTGTGAGAGGGTACACATTTTAAACAAAAATAGCATCATGCAGTGCATATTATTCTGCAATTTTGTTTTTTCACTACCTGTATGTAGCACATCTGGCCATGTGAGGATGTGTAGAGCTACCCCACTCTTTAATGGTAGTGCAGGGTTTCAATGAGTAGATGCACTGAAATTTATTTAATAGTGTCCCGATTGATAGACATTTTTTGCTGTTGTAAAGAATATGGCAGTGAACGTCTTTCCCTATGTACATCTTTGCAAATGCATGTAAATATTACTAGAGAATAATTTCGTGGCAATAGAGTCATCAATCAAATGATATGACAGCTTTACATGTTGATAACTGCTGTCAAATTGCCCTTTTAAAAACATATCATTTTTTTTGTTTTTGTTGCCAAAGAATGCCATTAAAGGTAAGTGAATTTTTTCTATTTACAATTTCATAAGTTTCTCTTTTTTTCGTCCCCCCCTCCTCCATTTTCGGGGGGAATGAATGTTGAGTTTTATCAAAAGTCTTTTTTAGAATCTACCAAGATGATTATATGATGTTTCTTTAATTTATTAATACAAGGAGTGTTATCAATAGGTTTCTTAATATTTCATAGTTTTTGCATTTCTGGAATAAATAATACTTGTTTATAATTGTTATTATTTTTAATAATCTAAATTCATTTTGCTAGGGTTTAGTCTTTATTCTTTGGTAAAAATGCATTTTTCTTTTTTCTTTTTTATACTATCTTTGTCAAACTTTTCTATCAAGATTATCCTAGCCTCCATATTTTTCTGTTTTTTGAAGTAACTCAGGAATTAGATGTTCTTTCAGGTTTTTTTTTCTTTCTTTCAGTTTTACTAAAAGAATTTTGGCCTTAAAATCATTTATGTTGTTGTCTTTAATAACCGTTTGATGGTTGTTGAACTGTTCCTTTCCCCGCCTTTCCTCAAGTTATTTGTGGTAATATCTAATTTTCTAAAACAGAATTCATTTTCTTGATAAAAATACTATTGACCTGAAAGTGTACATGACATGTTTTCTTACAATTTTCAAATCTTTGAAACTAGAGTGATGTTCACTTTCTTAATGCCAAGCGTGTGTGTGTGCGTGTGTGTGTGTGTGTGTGTGTTTTCTGTTTCTTGTTCTGTCTCGCCAGAGACTTATCTACTCATTTATTAAGCTTTTACAAGACCAACTCTTGGAATGATCAATTCTAGGGTTATAGGTTTTTCTTTTTCTTTTTGATTAGTTAATTTATGATTTTGGAAAAATAATTTTTCCTATTTTGCTATGTTTGACTTTCCTCCCTGGAAGATAAGCTAGGTGAGGTTAGAGATTTTTGTCAGATTTGGTCATTGTTTTGTCCTTAGCCCCTGAAACAATGCTTAACACACAGCAGGGATTTACTATATATATTTAAAATGAATATATGGTTGATTCTGGCTGCATCCCATAGATTTTTATATGTGTTGTTTTTAAATAGCCCCTACATAAATTTCAAATACAAGGAGCTAAAGATTAGTGAAATCATATTGATATAAATAAATAAACTGAATTAGAGACACATGCTTACTAGGTGGTTAGAATGACAAAGGTGGAGCTGAAGTATAAGTGGGCAGAGAAGATAGATTTATTGGATAAATTTAAGGACATGGGCAGAGATATGAGGACTGACATTCTTGGATCTAAACAAAGGTGCATCCTGGAGCTATTGTATGCACTTGTTTATGTTCATGTATATTTCATTTCTGTGTAACCAGAAGTAATATAGCTTTGGAGCATGAATGGTTATCCCAGCCATTCTGATTTATGTTTCATTTTTTTAGACAGGGCAATAGGAATGATTCAAGGCTTCCAGACCCCAGGTGACATTGAACATCATGTGGCAAGTGCCCTTGCTGAGGTGGTTTCAGTTTGGGAAGATGCACTAAAGCAATCTCTTGAGATAGATAGATAGATAGGTAGGTAGATAAAAGTATATATAAGCAAATATATAATTATATATAAATATAAATATATGTGTATAATTGCATACATATAAATATATATGTATAATTTATTTTTTGTAAATAAAATCACACGAAAAGCTGTAGGATGAATCTATGAGGTAAAAGCTGTGTCTTCATCTGATATAAACGGCATGTTAGGTCTTTGCACCTGTTCCCTGGATCTGCAGATGCCCTGGGTGACAGAGCCATGAGCCAGCTCCCAGAGGGCAGTTCTGAATATATTGGTCCTGCTGAACTGGCCACCTAGGACACAGGGGGTTGGAAAAACTGGCAGAAGCCTTTATATGTATCTTTTGTATCTTTTGCAAGAGAACATAGGCCTCGCTAACTTTTTTTTTCCTGAAGAATAACATTTATTATAATTTCCTAACATAAAGAATGAAGATTTTTAACTTAAAGGACAAGAAAGGGATTTAGATAGATTTTTAAAGTTATGGAGAGGCATTTTCACTGAAGGTGATTCTTTCTCAGTCATTTGGGAGTGGTTAATCCTATGGAAGTAAAAGAGGTGACCTTGGAATTAAGACAATGTCAGAATTGTAGCTCTGAGACTTACTAGCTATGGTTCCTGGGCTTGAGGTCCAATGTCACCACTGACAAGCTGTGTCACCTTGGGGAAATTACTGGCTTTCTTTAAGTTTTAAAGAAATTAACATTTCCCTCATAGAGCGTTGGAAGGATTAAATAAAGTAACGAATAAGAAATGCTTAGCGAGGTGCTGGACTTTAGAAAGAACGCTCAGGAAATGTCACCTGTGTCATTATTGGAGCCCATATTGTCTCTAACTCCTTCCCATGGGCTCCCATTTTGAAAGGTGTAATCCTTAGAAGAGGAAGCTGCTGAAGTTGTGTGTGTGTGTGCATGCGTGTGTGTGCCTGCGTGTATATGTGTGTGTATGTGTGTGTGTGTGAAGGGGTGGTTAATATACACTAATCCCTTAATCAGTAATCAGCGTACACTGGGGAGTTCAGGCTTTGGAGGGAGCATCTCTTAGAACAGAAGATCTAGTTTTCTAAACTGCTCAAATGCAGAATTACTGAGGACTACTCTATCAACTATTGAATTGCTACTTATTATTTAGATGTGGTTCATTTGTGAGTTATGTGACTATATCAATACCGTTTAATATCTTAAAACTGAGTATTCAACTAGCTATTATGAACACTACTATATTATGAACACTACTCTATATTATTTTATCTATTGAATTCCTGTAATGAAAATATTAACAATAAAGATAAAATAGATAAAAACAAGCAAGTTGGATTGGGTGATTCACCAAGTTTCAGGGAACATCTTCCCTGTGTAAATGAGGATACGTGTCTGGATGCCAGTCCTGATGTGCCTCTGAGTGATTCAGGTGATCAGACACTAATGAGGTTATCCAAGCTGGGTTACGAGGCTATTACCCGCGAGGCCTGCTGTGCAAATGACTTGCCTTCTCTTCAGGGGAAAATGAGTTCATTATAAAGAGAACAGCATGTGTCATACTGCTTCCAGGAATCTTAAGTGGCTGACATAGAATATTTTTGACAAAATAAATTGTCAAGTATTTGGAAGTCAGTCTCTGGGAGGCTTCTCCTAAAAATAGTTACAAGGCTACATGAATTAAAATTCCTTAGGTTGAAACTAAGAAAACAGACTCTGGCTAGTTTAAGCACAAAGGAAATGTATCTGACAAACACAAGATTATCTCTTTCATCCAAGAAGTTGATGACTAGCTAAACCTTGAGAAAGACAGGAACTGAGGGTTCAGTAGCAGGAGTTCGTGGAACTCTGCTATCAGTGTCTCTGCTCCAACAAATCCTTGTCTCGTTTTCATTTCTGGAGGATTGGATAGGGCTGGCTGGAGCCATTGTTTGAGTTTATCCTTGGACCAATCAGCTATGGCTGGGGTAGCATCTTCTAGTCCGGACAATGCTGGCAAGCACCCAACTCACTGGACTCTGGCAGCCCCTGGAGAAGTGAGGCAGGCAGCCCCCTAAGGGGTACCTACCACTTAATCCTCAAAGGGATTTTACCTTTGAGCTACTTTCTTTTTTCTCTGCCTTTAAGAACTTTGATAATTTTTTGTTCTACTCTTTGCTGAGAAGGACTGTTCATTAGGAAGTTATTATTTCTTATTTTTTAAAAATTATGAACTGTATAATTCATATTTAAGAATAAATAAGATATATAACTTGTTAGTCTTTAAAGACTACTAAGAAAAAACACACATATATATATATAGATAGATATAGACATAGATATAGATATATAGATAGATAACATTCTAGTATCTTAGGAAACCTCTGTGTGCCCTGCCCTGATCACACCATTTTTCTTCAGGTGGTAACCATTCGCTGACTTCTACGTTCATAATTTTCTCACTTCAATACAATTTTTAAAATCACCTAAGTATGTATGCATGCCTAAGCATACTTAGAAACATGAGTGGCTAGTACAAATCTAGCTACATAGGGAAAGAGCTATATTGCTATTGTTAGAAGAAGGCTTGAATGAGTCCTGGGAAAGTCAAAACATCCAGCAGGCCAGGAATGTGGGCCGGGGAAAAAATAGGTGGAAGGAATGGGATTCTCTGTATTTTCTGTGCCCAGCTCACCATGACCAACCCCGATATTCAAGGGTAGATAAAAGCAATGGTTCTCAAAGCGTGGTTCCTTGCCCAGGAACACCAGTATCATCTGGGAACTTGTAAGAAATTTCTAGGTCCCAGTCCGCATCTACTAAATCTGTGTTTTAACATGCCTTCCAGTGATTTTAATACATGGCAAAGACTGAGATACAACAGGTATAAGCTCACACTCTACATATCTTCGGTTGATCCAGGTCGTGGGGCATGGAGAAGAAAGAAGGAGCTCAATTAATTAGCTTATTGTCAAAATAGGCTAAGTATGGATAATATTCTGCGCCCAGGTCACTGTGCATTCTGTCCTCCATTGAAAAGGTAGTGCAAGGCAGCAGGTGTCCGAAGTATGACAGCCCTCACGATGGCTGTCTTGGGGACACTGCTTCAGTCTGGACTATTGTCCTCTAAACTGGTGCACAGTTAACCCAGGATCTCCCTTCATCATTCCTCTTTGAGTTTGCCTTCAATTCTCTCCCCTTTCTCCTCCTCCATGTCTTCCGGTTTCTTGCTTTACTCTCTTGCTTTGGTGAAGCTTAAAATTTAGTAATTTCTTTCAAGAGATTGCGTGGGATATAAATTAATAATAGAGTCCTGGAATGTCTAAAAATATCTTCATCTTTTCTTCATACTTGATATTCTGGCTGAATTTAGAGGAATGTTGAACACATTGCTCCATTTCTTCTTGTTCTTCAAAATCCCAAGCCATCTGGTTCCTGTTTTATTGTGTGACCAGTTTTTTCCTCTCTGAAGCACACAGAATCTTCTGTTTATCTCAGAGTTCTGAAATTTCACAAGAATATGACGTGTGTGTGTGTGTGTGTGTGTGTGTGTGTGTGTGTGTGTGTGTGTGTGTGTGTTGATATGGATTTAAAAAAGATTAATTGTGCTGTGCATTCAGTGGTCCTTTCAATTTAGAAGCGTGTATCTTTTCATTAAATTTTCTTGAATTATTTTGTTGACTTCTATTCCGCCATTTTCTCTGTCCTCTGTTTTTGTAATTCCAGTTCATTCGTTTGTTTTGGATGTTATCTCCTAGGTTGGTTGCCTTTAAAATTTCTTTCTGTTTTAGTTCCTTTTTTTTTCTCTTGAGGTGGTCTGTTTTTAGAGCCTCCAATTCTTGTGTTTTGTTTGTTTGTTTGTTTACTCTGACTTGGTCGTTTCTCATATTAAAGAGTTAAGAACTAAAAGGCTGTTTGGAAGCTTGAGCATGTGTGTGCAGGGCTTGTCATCCTTGAACTTCACAAAGTAATGGGAGACTCATTTGTTGGGGATCTCATAATATTAGTATTTTTACATCTTTACTCTTTTATCAAGTTCTCCAGAGAAGACTCTTCCATCGTTCCGCCTGGCTCCCAGAAATCAGGAACATGAGTTGGGGACGCAGGCTAAGTGCTTAGCATCCAGCCTTTCAGACCTTGTCCATCCACTCTTGTTTACTTGCAACCCCGTTCACCCCATTTCCTTGCGGGAGGCTGACATTGCATACTTTTTCCTTCAGCCCTTTTTTCTCTGCTCTTCAACCGAGTTGAGCTGGGCCTTTCCGCTATAACACCATCTATACATTACTGAAAAAACTCGTATTCTGCAAAACCATGCTTCTGGGAAAAATAGGGTTAGGAAAACACTACTTAAAATTTTGTAATTTTACAATCCGCGCAGCACAAAATCAGTGACGATTCTCGTAAAAAGTAGCACAGGTAAACCTGACGCACATGCGCATCCGGGGTGGCGTAGTAGGTCCTGTGCCGCGTGAAACCGAGGTCTAGGCCCTAGAGTGAACTTGCACCGGAAGTGATTAGTATCAAGGTAGAAATCCGATCTGACCCAGGTTAATTATTTCTTCGCTGACTGTTTATTTTCACACGCAGGGGAAGTGCCTCTGCAGCTCTCACATTTGCACTGTCAGATCTCTCAAATGGTTAACAGTAGAAAACGTTGGGGTTCTTGAAGTCACTAAAGCAGCCAATACTTACAGTAAAGGATTTTGGCCTTTTTCTTTTTTTTTCTTTTTCTTTAGAATTTTATATACTATTAAGGTGTATAAACTTTTTCTTTAATTGTGAGAAATCTTGCCCCTGGTGGCTTTGAAATGCCAGAGAGGTCATGTATGAACCTACACAATTCCTGCATTATACTATATCATTCCCCTAATTCCCAATTGTGTTAGACTTATTTCTCATTTAAGAAACACGTATCTGAACAGACTGTACACCTCACTTCTGTGGGCCATTTCCAACCCCAGGACTCGTTGCCCTAATCTACAGATCCTGGCTAGGCCCCTCAGAATGCAGACATTCTGAGGTCCTGTAGAGGCAGCACGTACAGTGCGGGAGCTCGGATCCTCCATCTCCATCCAGACTCCTAAGGCTTTGGGTGGTGAGCTTGTGGACTGCAGGCCGTGTTCATTTCCTTGTTTCACTGAGGATGACGGGTTTTTTTTCCCCCTTAAATTTTTCTTTTTCTTTTATAAATGGGGAGAGTAAAGGAATGTAAACAGAGATAAAGTTTTTTATTCTTCACTGGAACTTGTAAAATGTTGACACCAGTAGAATCTGAATCTGATAAGTTATGTGTATATAATGTAATGAATGCCTAGAGGAAACACAAAAAGCTCTACGAAGAGAAACATTTAAAGACATAATAGCAAATCAAAATGGAATTCTAAAAAATGTCCAAGCAACCCACTGGAAGGCAAGAAAAAGAAAACAGAAACAAAAGTACAGAGGGATCAAACATAAAGTACAAAAGCAAAGTGGCAGATTTAAGGCTGATAACATCAATAATAATAATTACATCAAATGTAAGTAGCTTGAACATACCAATTAACAGACAAATTGGCAGAGTAGATTTTAAAAAGTGACCCAATGTATGTTGTACAAGAAACTCACTTCAATAAAATGATATATGTGGGTCTAAAGTAAAAGGATGGAAAAATATATACCATGCAAACTTTAAACAGAAGAAAGCAGAAGTGGCTATTTTAATATCAGATAAGGTAGACTTAGAGAAAATGAAATTATCTAGGGCAGAGAGATATTAAATAATGATAAAAGGATCAATTCAACCAAGAAAACATAGCGATCTCAAGTATGTGTTCACCATGTTACAGAACTACAAAATACGCAAAGCAAAAACTGATAGAACTGAAAGGGAAAATAAACAAACCCACAATTCTAGTTGACAACTTAAACACCTGTCTTTCAACAATCTATGGAACAATAGGAGAGAAATTCATCAAAGATATAGAAGAGCTCGACAGTACCTGTCGATTGATACTATTAGGATCTGGTGGACATATAAAACACTTGACCTAACGACAACAGAATACAAATATTTTTCAAGAACCCATGGCACCTATGCTGAGATAGACCATATCCTGGGCCATAAAAACAAAACAAAACAAAAAAACTTCAACAAATTTAAAAGAACTGAAATCATCTAAAGTATGTTCTCTGACCACAATGGAATCAAACTAGAAATGGATATCCGAAAGATAATAGAAAAATCTCCAAACACTAGGAAACTAAACAAAAACTTCTAAGTAATCCATAGGGTGAAGAAGATTCAAGAGAGAGAAAAAAAAAATACACATTGAACTGAATGAATATGAAAATGCAGCATTTTAAACTTTGAGACAATTCTAAAGCAGTTCTGAGAGGGAAATTTATAGTGTTGAATGCTTACATTAAAAGAAAGTACATAGACTGTGTAAGTTCTCCCTGAATAGTGATACAAAAAGACGTTGGTAGAACAAGAATTGAGCTTTTCAGATCCTGGAAGACCCTACCCTATATGATCAATATCACTGACAGGTGTGTGCTCTGGCTAAAGACCTGGACATCAAGGGAAGCTGTGCTCCTAAGATATTCTGAATCATCTCTTGTCTTGCTTGTTTATTTTGTTTTCTGCATATATCTTATCCTTGGTTAAAAATAAATTGGGAGCTGTATTAGTTAGAGTATAGGATAAGCTGCTGTAACAAAGATATCCCCTAATATAGTTGCTTAAGTAAGATAAAATATATTTCATTATCATCTAACAGTCCAGTGATTGTTGTTGGTCCAGGCTGGTGAGTCTATTCAGCTACATGAGGTCATTTAGTGACTGAGGTTCCATTCATTTCTCTGCTCCACTAACCTCTAGGGTTGTCTGTCTAGTAGAAATTTCTGCAGTGATGGAAATGTTTTGTATGTGCAGTCTCCAATATGATAGTCATCAGCACGTGTGAAATTGGGAGCCTTAGTTTTAAATTTTATATAACTTTAATACATTTAAATTTAAAATTAAAGACATGAGTGGCTACTGTGTACCATATTAGACATTACAGCTCTGGTAATTAAGCTCTGTTCTGCATGATCGAAGCTGATTCCCCGTCATATTTTTATTCTAATGTACAGAAAGGTGAAAGACTAGAAATGGAAGGCAAGTAATATCTTTTAAGGCACATGTCACAGGTGAAAATTTAGTCACTGTGTCGATTCTCAGTACCACTCTCGAGTTCAGTGATTTGCTAGGAGGGCTCACAGAACTCAGCATATGAGTCAGAGGCTATGATTTATTACAGCAAAAGGATACGAAGTAATCATAGCAAACAAAAAACACATGGGCTGAATTCTGGAGAAAATCAAGCAGGAGCTTCCAAGAGTTCTCTCCCAGGCGATTCATACCAGATGCACTTAATTCCTCCAAAAATGAGTTGTGACAACATGTGTCTAGCAGAGAAGTTCATTAGCAACTCAGTGCCCATAATTTTTACTGGGACACCCTCTACTTTGTACATGTTAAAATTTCATGTTCTCAGAAGGAAAGCAGTCGGTTTTTATAAACCGTATTTGTATAAACTGTTTAGCTGCTCTTAGGGGAAAGTTCTATATTGGTATAGAGAATGTTCACCATTCAAGTTCTCAGATGCCAGTCAAGGGACATGCTTGTCAGCAGGCTTTTCTAAGGATAGCAATCTTAGGCCTGCTATGTTCTTTATTCAGCACAGCCACACCTACCTGCAAAGGAGAATGATAAATGTAGTCTCCAGGTGGGTCGCCACACGTCTAATTCAGACTCTTTATTGTGGGAGAAGTGGAGAATGTCTAACTAGCAGTCTGTAGTGGCATTGACACGCTTTCTGACTTTGTGCAAGTTTCTTAGACTCTCTGCTCCTTTGCTTGATACATGTGCCTCTGATGTAATTCATGCAGTGACCTGCGCTTGGCGTACAGTAAGTGCTCAATAACAGTTATGTTTTAATTATCATCATTATTAGACTATTCTTAGGCCACGTGTGTTGGTTTATCTCTTCCTTCCTATTCCTAACGCACCAGAAACCAGGAAGTTTTACGAGGAGTGGAATCTGGACTGCTGCCTCCCTACAGCTTTCTCTCTTGCAGATTTTTGGGTCATTTTCATACTGTAACCGAAATGCCCCCAAACTCCCAGACTTTGGAGCTAATTGTTTCCTGTAGCATCCAGATATGTTAAACAGTGTCTCCATTTCAAGCCAACTACAGGAAATTGTGACCTTTCCGAGTTCTTCCTGAGTATTCTTGATTTTCTTGGAGGGTCTTACATGTCCTGGTTGTTGCCTATCGCGTCTCTCTTTGAACTCTCACCTTTGATTTCTCTTTGATCTCTTCTCTTACTCTTCCTGTTTTCAACCTTACGTTGTCCATTTTGCCCCAGAAGGTGAACATGAACCTCCCTTCATTCTTCACAGCTAGGCTAATGCAAAGCTGCCATGTATTGATTTATGTTGGCGAATCAAGCTTATGGAAGTTTTATGAGTAAGGCAGAAAATAAATTAAAATTCGCTACCAGACATCGCAGTGTCTAAAGTTCCTAAGTCACATCTGCCACAAGAGCGCTGTATCGTCTTCTCTCTTTTTTTGCCTCTTGCTTTCCTGGCACTATTTGCCCTTTTGCTGGAAGCTGCTACAGAAAACTCTTCTAGACACGACTTCTGGATCCCGGCTTCCTTACCCCATGCCACGAGGAGAAACTCAAAAATCTCTGACCATTTAAAGAACAAAAGCAAACAAACAATACAAAACCAGACCAAAAGCTCTTTCCAAGAAAGCCGCCCTTTCTGTGACGTTAACGACTTCATTCCCTCCGTCCTCTAGGCCGCTTCACAGCTTGGATCCCGCTGCTTCGGCTCCATTTCCACAACTCCGGTCTTTGCGCTTCGGCAGTTGAGAGTTCCTCAGTCCTTCCAACAGTTCTCTCCTGCCTCCGAGCCTTTGCACAGCCTGCGCTGGCCGCTTGCGACACCTGCCCGGCATCTCCACCGGCTCGATCTTGTACGGTCTTTTGATAGAAGCTTAAATGTCATTATTTCTGGGAAGCCTCTCCCGAGCCCTCATTTTCGGACCGGACCGTGCACTGCCGTAGCAGCGGTAAGTTTCCCGTGGCTGCTACAACCAATTACCACGAACCGGGTGGCTTAAAACACAGAAATTTATTCTCTTACAGTTTTGGAAGCTGTATATCTGAAATCAAGGTGTGAGCAGGGCTGTGCTCTTTCTGAAGACTCTCGGGGAGAATCTTTCATGTTTTCTTCCTACCTTCTGGTGATTGTCTGCAATCGTTGGTGTTCTTTGGTTTAGAAATGCATCCCTCCAATACCTGCCTTCATCTTCACAGACTTCTTCCCTGTCTATCTCCTCTCTTCTTCTAAGGCCCACTCTCATAACCTCATCTTGATTACATCTGCAAAGATTTATTTCCAAGTAAGGCCATATTCACAGGTTCTAGGCGTGAGGACTTCGACGTACCTTGTTAGGAGACACAATTCAATTCATAGCAGTAGCACAGATACTTAGCATGCAGTATAGTAGTTATTTCTTTAAATTGTTTTCCTTAGACTATAAGCTCCATGAGAGCAGAGACCTCCTCTCTCTGACTCACTAATACACCCCCAAGGCCCAGCGGAGAATCTGGCACATTGCAGGTGTTTAGAGAATGTGTGAATGAATGAATGATAAATACTCTCAAATCCAAAATTCTCTGTGCTTTACTCTTCCATCCAAACCCTACTTCTTCCCTGTCTCAAAGACTTGGCGTCGTCTGAAGTTTCTGAATCTTGATTGCTGGTCACCGCATTCTACTTAAGTAGCTCCTAGCTGTCTTTTGTTGGTGGCAGTCGTCACCTTCTCTTCTGTAGCCATCACCACCATCCTCGTTCAGAATACCGTCATCCCTCCCCGGGCTACAGTGAAGTCCTCTGGAATGTTTCCCCAACATTCTCTTCCAGCCCCTTTGCTATTCATTCTCCATACTGTCACTCGAGTGATCGTATTAAAATGTAAACGTCGTACATCATTCTACTGCTTCAAAGCTGTCAATGCCTTCTCACCACATATGGGATAAATCCCCACACTTTGAATATGGCTTCCGATGCTGTCAGTGATCTGGGGGTCCCAGCCGCCCTCTCTACTCGCTCCCAACACCCTCTTTCTTAGGCACTGGACATAATGTAGTTTTCATTGTCCCAGTCATCGCGTGTTCTTTGTTCGTTCGGACCTTCGCGCATGCTCTCCCCTCTACCTGGACTGCTCTTCCCACCCATCGCGGCCTGGCTAACTCCACACATCTTTCACATCTCAGCCCCAAACTCTCTTTTTCAATTAAGCCTCATGACTACCCGCCCTGGGCTGTTAGGTCCTCCTCAGAAGAGGTTCTCGGCACACCGAGCAGTTCTCTTTTGTGAACCTCATCACACTTAACATTCTTTGTGCAACGTCTCTCTCCCATGCCACGGTGTAAACCGCGTGAGGGCAGGGGTCATGTCTAGCTGGCTCACCTCTGCATCCTTAGCATTACCTGACATGTATGGTGCTCAGCACATTTTTGTTTGAAGAACGATGTGTCCGTCAGCTGCTGTTCCTCTCTGTTCTTCGATTTGGCCCTAATTTTGGGAAGCTCACTTGTGATGCATGGCTTCTAGAAATCAGAGTACATGGTTCTTTTCTTGCTTAGCTCCTCTCGGTTTCTGACTTCTGTGGAATTTTCCTTGCTCAGCAGAAAGTCTTCCTGGAGCAAAAAGTGTATAGTGGTTAGGGCGGGGAAAGCTTTATTAGAAGACAGAACTATTATACTGCTAGGGTCGAAAAGGGGGAATCTACCAAATTCTCAACATTGTGTTGAGGTGGGGTGGAGAGGCCATGTGCAGTTACCCAGATTGCCTCTCTCCCCACCGCTCTCTATGCGGGGTGGGGTGGGTGGGTGGGAGTGTGGATGAAGAATGTTGCTGGTAGGAAAGGAAATGGCGATAGATATACATGCAGTGACTATTCATTGCCTCCTTTAGAAGTTCTTAGAATGTTTCTTTCTAATTCTTGCTATTTTCCTTAAGATGAAGATTTACAAGTGCACAGTGTTTCTGATTTCCCCTGTAACTGACCAACAGTACATGTCCCAAGAATTGAGGTGTCTTGTATTTGATCATCTGGGTATGGTTTCTTCATTCAACAAATGTTTTGGGGGCCTCCTATGTTCAGGTTGTGGGCCGTGGGCTTAGGACGCACAGTGTATTCAACAGAGTGTGCCTCGAGGAACCCACATGCTGGCTGGAAAGAAAAATCCATCAGTTTTAAGATGGGATGCAGTGCGGTAGGTGCTATGACAGATGCATGCAGCGTTTGTGGAACCCAGAAGAAGGAGGCAGTATTCCTAGTTATTATTTGGAAGCTTGCACGTTGCTGCCTTATACAGGTGGTTGTGTCATCGCAAAGGCTTTTGATTACATCTTTAAATGTATTCCCTTTATTAACATGTTTTGGGATTTTCTACATTATCTTTCAATTCCCTGGGATGCAGTGGGACCTGAGAGTTAAGAGAAGAGGGCCTGGAGGGAGATCTGGATTTCAAATGTGGGCCCGTGCCTTACCTTCCTGTGGTGGCTTAGGGAAATCACTTACTCCCTCACACCCCTGAAAGACTGTGCAAGTGCTGGGATGAAATGTGGTGGGCGCAACAGGTGTATCACGGTGCCTGGCATGCAGTAGCTGCTCAGTTATTGTAGCTTTTTATGTTGGTGATGGTGATGACAGAAACTTTTTAATATTAAGCTTCAAAAGACACACAGAGACTTAGCTGCTGATTTTTTTTTTAAAAAGGTGTTTACTGGTATAAAACAATTTAAACATTATATAAATATAATATAAATATTTCTTTTAAAAATATGTATAAGTTAGCCATCTATTTGAGGTAAGCCTACACATTCCAAGAAACGGTCTGGCTCTGAAATGAGGATATTCAAGCTGTATAGCCATTTTTTGTTATTTTTTTTTTCAAAACTAATACATAAAATATTTCAAGTGGCACTTCATAAAAATATAAATATCACTTATATAAATTAACTCATATTTAAATATCAATAAATTAAAAATAATTAAAATAGTGTCCTACGCTCATACTTTTAGTTCTTCATAGAGAACGACATAAGTTATGTGCCCAGTGGACAGATTTCCGACCAGAGGAAGGAATGTCCGTGAACTACAAGGATCTCGGATGCCCAAGCTACATTATCCGGACAGCCCTCTGGGTGAACTGCAGGAAATCCTCAAGGCTTCGCAGGATGAGGTGAATTGTCGTGGTCTGCAGCCATTCGCTCTGCGACTGCAGCTTAGCCAGCAGGCTGGAGTTTGTGGTTGGGTCAGGGGTGGTTATCTCATTTGGATTCTTTACCTAAAGGGAGAAGAAAACAAAAAGCATTGTTTAAATAGCAAACAAATCCTTTTTAGTGGTAGGATGCTCTGGGCTGCGGGAAGATGTTCAAATTTGAGGTCAAGGAGACTGTAAGTGGGGCCAGCTGCTCTGACTCGCCCAGATGGGGGCGGAGGTTCGCCTCTGAGTCCACCTGTGTGCAGCCCTGTCATAGCAACTGAATTCTAAGCATCCCTTCGCTGCCCTGTCTCCTTTAGACCACAAGCATCACGAGGGCAAGCACAGAATCTAATTTGTCCTCCGTTAGCCTAAACAGTGCCTGGCATGTAGTTGGAATTCAATCGATAAAAGAAGAACCTATAGTTAAAGCATTTTAATGAGTTCTTGAGTGGCCTTTAAGTAGTATTTTTCTTTAGTTCCATTCTCACCCATCCATTTAGCATCTACTGAGAGTCCACTGATCTAGTGGTGTAGGAGGACCGAGAAACGCCTTTCCATAGATCCCCTGACTTGGGGCTAGGTGGCTGAGGAAGGCCTTGCACCTCCAAGTTGGTCCTGAGTGTGCTGCAGCCTTGGCATCGCCTGGAGCTTGTTAGAAATGCAAATCTCAAGTCTCACCTAGACCTGCTGAATCAGACTCTGCAGTGGAACAAGATCCCCAGGGGATTTGTGTTCGCATTACAGTGGGAGGTGCCCTGGTTTAAGGCAAACAGCTAGAACAGGGTGAGGCAGGATTAGCACCATGTGCCCCTCCATCCAGGGCCCTCTCCCTGCGCTTCGTTTGGCTCATCCACACTGTGCCCTCGGGCCTCCCTTGCTTGGCGTTTGAATGGCCGGCTGGGAGTAACAAAGCCCGTGGTACTGGCTCTTCCAGGCTTTAGCCATGTCTCTGCATTAACTCTTCTGGCAAAAAGTTGGGAAAAAAGGGTGGAAACTACCATAATGACAAGAATATCACTTGGCAAAAATTAAAATATTAAAATACTTTTCGTGCTCTCTGTTCTTTGTTATCATGGGTCACTGAGCAGGGATGGATGTGCCTCTACGGATATATTTTTTTCTTATTTCTTAAGCTATTAAAAGTCGATGTTAAAATTCGCCTCATTTGACTTAGTTTTAAATACGGTTATTGATGTCTTCTGCGGAAGAGAGCAAAAGAAAAAAAAAACCGTTTTAACTCTCAGGACGTATTTCTCAGATCTTTTCCTTCCCAGGCAGCCACCTCTCCTGAACTGGCCGGCATTCCCGAGTTGCCTGGGCAGCGTGCGCTGAGCCCGTCTCTCCCATGCCACGTGAGGAGACAGGAGACGCTCACCTTCTGCTTCAGCACCTGGACCAGGGCTTTGGTTCGCATCTGCATCGCCTTGGCGTTTTCCTCAAACTTGTTCTGGAGGTAGTCCAGGTATATCTGAAACTCCAGGAGACCGGTAGTGATTTTCATCAAGCAGGTCTCCTAAGAGGAAAGATGGTGGGACTATTGGTTATTGCGAGGAAGATGTAACTGATTTTAAGAGCTGAATGTGCTGTAATTTAACAACTTCTCCCTCTACCCAACTCAATCAATTTTATCCAAAGCCCAACCGATGCTAGAATGTGACAAGGGGGTCCTTCTGTGATTCTCCCTTTAATTCTCTGCCCTCTGGCTGCACGCCTGCCCTTGTCGTGTTGGGCTGAAGTAATCAGAGGTCAGCGCGGGTTATCTCGCTGTCTGGAAGGAGAAGAAGGGTGTACAGAATGACCTCAGCAGGAAGGGCAAGCCTGGGTCCTGCTAAGGGCGGCCAAGAAGGAGAAAGGCCCCTGGACCACGCTGTACGTAGGATGAACTAGCGAAACCTGCTGGGGATTCTAATGTTTGACAGTCGTGAAAATCCCCACCCAGGTAGGCTATCTCTGACCATGCCATTCAGAAATAAGTTGCCTTTACAAAGGTTTCAGCTGGCGTCCTCATTAAATTTACACAGTGTTCTTTACATTTATCCCCTTCTTTGTGGCCTACCTGGTCTATATGTATACAGACACTGCATGCAAGATCAAGAACTCTTGACTAAGGAATAGCTAACAGTGAATGTGTTGCTTTCATACCTGATTGAACCCCGACTGGAAGCATCCATCTTTTTCTGCCATTTTTGGAAGGTTCAGGTTGTTTTCTGTCAGTACCTCCTTGCTGTTTTTACATGAGTCATCGTTGCCACACATCTGGGAAGAAATTTCAGAACTGTCATCATGTAAGGGCCCCTAAAACAAATACCACTAGAGGGCCTATTCATGTTCTACCGTGGCCAGGAAATCCTCTAAGAAAAATGAAGTCAGAACCCAGTAGCATCCAGGCAAGCACTATCTAGTGGAGGCGGGCACACTTGGGTTTAATTCTCGGCTCACCTGTGACTTCAGGCTTGTTGCCTATCTCAGGTCTCAGTGTCCCCATCTCTCTACATTGGGAATACTGAAACACCTCTTTATGAGTTTATTGTGAGGATGAGACATACTTATTATATAAAGTGCCTGGCCCATAGTAGCTACTTAATAAATGACATCAATTTTTTGGTGATAATTGGGTAAATATAATTCAAGCCATAAAATGTTCCAGCTGGAAGGACTTGTGAGATCATCTAGTCCAGTCCCATAATTTTACAGATGGGGCCCAGAAGTGGCAGGAAATTTGCTCAAGGTCACGAAGCTGGTTCAGCAGAACCAGAACTAGGTTCGGGGCTCCCAATTTCCTTTCCTGTGTTCTTTCCTTTCTACCAAACAGAGTCTCACTGCCTTACGTCATTCAAAGCTTACGAACCGCTTTCACCTACCTATGACTGTGCCACTTTGGCGGGCTATCTGGTTTGCCTTTTATAAGCTGGAATGACTTTGGGGAGTCCCCAGTTACTGAGCTCGTGTAACCTAAAAGTACTGCAGTTGTCCTGAGAAGCTGAACATTCATTTCAGGTGGCACTTTTCTAATCCTCCCAAAGTCCAAGGGACACACAAAAAAGGTTGACAGACCTTATTTTTCGGTTGAGGGAAAGGAAGTCCTAAGAGGCAGTGATCCTCAGCTCATGCCAAGTATGGAGCTGGGAATGGGGCAGGGACCATGGGTTCCCGCTCCATTCTGTATTTTCCAGGAGGGAAATGAACTCCCTGAGACCAGCGGCAGAGGAGAAATACAGGAGACAGTCTGCCTCTTTGGCCTCAAGTCTAAACTGTCCCAGAACCCAACAAAGACCTCCCAATGCAGGACCCCCTGTCCCCACCCAGGGGCAAGGAGATGAACGCCCACACGGGCCATCCATCACCCTCTGGAGAGCTTACCCACCTTATTTCTCACTTCAGAGATTTCAAGGAAGATGGACTTAATGAGGTTTTCGGTTTGGTTTGGAGAGGTGAGTTGTGGTCTGTTTGAGTTGGTATCATCTTTGGAATCTTCTCCGGAGGGAACCGGAATAGGGAAAGCAGTAGCCATCACTAGCAGCAGCCCCAGGGAGAAGGCGACTGGCCTGAAAGCGCCTGCGGAGGGAAGGAGAGCGGCAGTGAGCAGACCGCACAGCGGGGGGAGCTGCGCTGCTGGCCTCTGGCCGCCCGCCAGCCCTCACGCCCGGCGGCGCACACACCCCTCTCAGCCAGGCTGGGGGCCGCCGGGCGTCCCGCTACGGACTTCTTCACTTACTTGTGCAGAAGGAGTTCATAGCTGAGTTCCTGGAGGGAGATGGAGCTCTCTTTCCTTCCTGGTGGGCTTGAGGACAGAATGAGCCTCAGACATCTCCAGTCTCATATTTATTGGGGGTTGAGACTCTAATATTGAGACTCATGGGAAAATCCCACATTTGATAAATCTTCGTTGGAGGGTGGGGGTGGGCCAGAGTGGGTGGGGCTGATTGGAAGCCTTATTATGATTGTGCAATGTGAAGTTCTTTAGCATCGCAGGAATCACAACCAGGGGGAAAAGTGTGCTTATGTCATTACCAAGGAGCCCTAAGAAGCTTCCTCTACTTTCTTTTCTTTTTTTTTGCTTTTTTAGTGACTCAGCACTTTGGCATGTGTCGAGAAGGAAAGTAAAGCTGAAATCAGAAAGTTTTCACTGGGGTTGGTGGAGAAGCTAAGGCTGACGATGACTTAAAAAAATACTTTAATCACCAGATTAACAGTCTAGGATTCAGTTTTCCAGTTCATTCATATTTGTAAAAACCTAAGAGGTTCTGACCTGAGTTTCCTAACACCACACCACAGCCCAAGGGCCTGGGGTTACACATAAGATAATAATATGCTGAGCCATCTGCAGACCGGCTGTTGCAGAAATGTCTGCTTTGCCCCCGAAATCTCATGCATTTCTCTCGAGGAGTCTCCAGGTGCAGTGTTCAGTGCCTACATAAATGACTCCTTTTTGCTACCATGTGGCATGTGCCAGTTTCCTCCTCACCTGCTCCAGCTCACTGCAGCCAAGTCAGCTACAGCCCTGCTCTCTAGTGGCCTCTTGGGGACCCTGCTGGTGAAGACTTTGGTATCTCTGCCAAGGGGGTTGTCTTGGGCTGCCGGTGCTATCCCCACTGCTGTCACTGGGGTGATCCCGCTCCCGCTGAGGAGCCAGGGTGTGTGCTGGGTGTGCTGGAGCCCTTAGTTATTGATACTCGTTTGGTTCAGGGCAAAATTGGGGAGAATACTACTCACCTCTTTGATGGGATGTCAAAGGAGGACCTTGTGGCATTTTCCGGAGCTTGTGTTCATAGCTCCCCCCTGCTGTATGACTTGATTCGAGTCCACAGGCGGCTAGGAAGAAATCTAGCATGCTCTAGGCTCTAGGCTCTGAATTATGGTTCCCCTTCAGTGCCCCAGCCTTTCTTATTGGGTTGAGCTTGAGCAGGCTCTCTCAGCCCTCACAATGACGTCTCTTGCAGGAGGGTCCTTGGTCTCATGCAAATAGGCTCATGACCAGGCTGCCCCGCCAGTCTCCCAGACACCCAGACAGCTCAGAAGATTGGCTCCAGGCTAAAACTAGGATCGTTGTAGAGCACCAAAAAAAAAAAAAAAAAAGAAAAAGAAAAAAAATTATTTACAAAACACAGCGTTATCATGAAATTGGCTTCTTTGCTTTGTAAAGAAGATCTCGTCAAGATTGCTAAAACAAGGACTTCTGCTAGGGTATTTAAACTATGAATTGATTTACTCAAGTTTTGTTTTGCAGACAACACTTTAGGACCCACCTGTTGGAGAAAGTGAGGTCATCCATTCTTTCACTTACTCTCTACACAGAGGCAGGCCCTGCAGTGGTGACAGCCAGCAAGGGGGTGGTGGGCGGTGGGCGCGGTTAGTTTGAAAATGAAAATAGGAGAGGATGGTTGAATGGTTTCGTTTCTTACTGCTCTTGGGTCTTGAGCAACTCAGACACCCCTGGTTGAGTCCTCTCTCTTGCACCAAATGAAGCCACCTGCCATGGCTTGCCTGCAGTACATGCGATGGACCTCTGTAGTGTGGGATGGCTTTTTTTCACGTGCCTGTGTTTTAGAGAATATGACTCAGTAAATTCAAATACTCAGCGATTTGACGGTAACATGTAGATTTTTCTTTTCAATGAAAAGTTTTGAAAAGAGGAAGTATATGTACATGATAAAATGTTTAAACAAGACATCAAAACATACAGGGAAAAGTAAGTCTCCTTCCTCTCCAGCTTCTATTCCCAAAGGTAGCACCTGACCCACCGTATTTTCACTAAATCCTCTGTTACCTTAATCTAGGTTAGGCTTTCTCGGCTACCCACGTATGCTCCGCTGTATTTTCATTATCGGTTTATACACACACGCACACGCACACACACTCACACTCATGCACAAATATACACTATAATTTCCCATTGTCTTGATGTCACCCAGGAAGTTCTCTATGTGAGGGCATGTTAGGTAGAGCGCAGGCTCTTGAATCGCACAGCTTGGGTTTAAAGCCCACCTCTGCCTCTTGTTATTTGACCCTGGCTAAGTTACTCCAAGGACCTGTGCCCTGTTTTGCTGATCTATAAAAATGGGATGATAACAATTCTTCCCATATCGCTGTTGTGCAGATTGAATGAGGCGAAGTGTGAAAAGTGTCTGGTGCCGAGTAATCCCGCAGTAAATACTTGCTCTTCGTGACATTTCTTGGCTCTGGGTGTCTGCCTGGGCGAACGCCTCCAGCTGGGTTCTGTCAGTCCCGGTGGTTTCTCGCCTGTGAGGAAACTACAAATGACCCCGACCACCGTGCCAGTGGTCAGCTAGTCTCCCAGCCATTTTTCCTCAGAAGAAATGAAATTCTATGTTTTCTAGAAAATACCTTGTGGCAAACGTGGGAAAAAAAGTGATTTCCGTTTGTTGTTTGTTGTTTGTTTGTTTGTTTGTTTGTTTTTGAGAACATTAAGATCCCCAACGTGGTCTCTCGGTTTAAATAATGAGCCTAATTTGTGTCTTGTTCCTACACCACTTCCAAGGCTTTCTGCAAAGTGTTTTTATGACAGAAACCTACAGCCTTCCCTGTCCATGATCATCGTCATTATTCAAAAATCTCGAAAGTGGCGCTTGAGGGCCAGGGGGCCTGACCTAATCCCAGGTCTTGTGCTTCCGGCAGCCAGAAAAGGGCAGGTTGTGTGTGTGTGTGTGTGGGAATGCATAGGGGGTAGGGGGGTGCGGGCACTGTCTGCCACCTTGTGTATCGCTGGCATTTAGGTCTTTGTCAGCATTGATGCCTTGGGCTGGCATTTGCTTGTGAGAAGAATGGAGTCTCCTTTGCTCCAAAGTCTTAGTGCAACATCAGTAACTCTACCACGGTAGTTCCTCCCTTTGGATGTCACCAGATTTTCCACTAGGAGAGCTTGTCCCTCATGTTTTGATATGTACAAATGAGCATGCTGTCAGCATTTACTAGCCGATAACCTCAATGGCTAGATTTGAAGTGACTGCCAGCTGAGACCAAAAGGAACAGGGCAAATGGGAAGGTAGGGAGTGGAAGAAGGGAGAGCCAGGTAGTGTTGCTTCCTTTACCACTCTATCTAGGGCTAGGGCTGGGTGGTCCCGCCTGTGCCCTCAGAGTTACTGCCCCTGGTTGCCTTCCTACTTGGTGCTGGGGTCCAGTTCGGAGTGTCCATCAGTGCATTTGAGGTGAAGGGGAAAAGCAACTTCCACTTGGTCTTAAGCTCTCAGGAGAAGACGTGTTCCCCACATCTTCCAGGTCAAAATGTGTCATGCTCTCTGTCTTTCTTCGGGGTCATTGGGGGTGGGTGGGCCTGTGATTTAGCAGGAGGGAGTATCCCAAGGGAAAAAAAAAAAGGGAAGTTACTGGGTACTAGGGAACTTGCAGTTGCTGTCAGAATGTGGTTTCACTTGTCATTAAGACTTAAGAAGTTTGCAAACTTAAACGGTGGGTTATTTAATAGCTCCTTCCGGGACCGAGTCTCTATAAGCAGATACCAGGCCTGTAAGGGTCTGCGAAATGTCTCTGCTTGGGGAAAAGTGGTAGTATGACTTGGAGAGAGAATATGAGGGACATGAGGTATGTCTACTTGGAGGGCAAAGGCGCAGACACCAAAGCTCTGGATAGTTCCCAGCTGGGCCCAGCCTCAGTCCGGGCCCTCAAAACCCCAGCTCCAATGTCCTGTTGTAGCTCTTGGTGACTTCTTGGTCTGGCTTCAGCTTTTCTCAGGGCGCAGGTGTGATGGGGCTGGGCCTAGCTCTCCCTAGGCCAGCGAAGGGCTTCTCTGTCCTGCTGGATTTCTGATTCAGAACAGTGCGGGGAGGTCTGCTGTGCCCTCGCTGTTTTGCTATGTGTTCGGTTACCTTCCCCTGCTGCAGTGGAAAATCCCAGGCATCTTGGGAGGGAAGTGGCCTTTCCTGGGGCAACAACGTAGACTCCCCCTGCCTTGGGAACTGCACCCCTCTCCATGTCTCCTTTCCTCTGATCTCCAGGCTTGGAAGAGAGTGCTCAGATCTCCCGATGTTAATAAAACAGCTGCTCTGAAGCTGGTTGGTGAAGAGAACTTGCTTTGCTGACTCTGAAGCAGTGAATCGGCCCTGCGCCCCAGGGCCGGGGAGGTCCCTCAGGCTGAGTTTCAGTGCTTTATCTCTTCTGCATCTGTGGGGTAGACCTTCTGGGTTGGTGGCTGCTGGTTCTGCTTTACAATTAGGAAACTTCAACTTGTCAGCAAAGAGCACTAAGTTCATTTATTCTCACAGTCATTTGAACCATCTTTGGTTTCTCCAAAGGTCGCAGCTCTCTCAAGTTCAATGTCGTAGGCAGAAACTAACCATGCAAACACATTGGCTGGTTCCTTCTACTTCTTTTCCTCAAAATTAAGGTACTAAGAACCCATTTGAAAGCATCACATGTAATGGTAAGACCAGGGGATTCTGCTGGCCTTGCTATGACATATTTCACCTCTCTTCCATGCCCTTTTGGGTACCTATTTGCTAAAAAAAAGAGTGTCTTTGTCTTCGTATTCTCCTTAGCAAGCTGAATTCATGAAGGTGGGGATACTCTCCCTGGTCTTCATGGTGGAACAAATCCCTTGCTATGCTTTGGACACGCTGAACGCTCCTTAATTCTGAGATACTGGGGTTTATTGTTCCTAAAGAAGCGTCCATCTGGATTGGTTAAAAATATTACAGAAGAATTCAGATCCAGGTAAGCAGGTCAAAGAATCACAGGTAATTTCTTCAAGCCGTTGAGTGCTGTGTGCCTGTGTGTGGGTGTGGGCGTGTGAGGCACAGAGCAGCATCCTTGACCTCCAGACCATAGTGAAGGCTCCAGGGGGTCTTGTGTACCTGGGAAGCTCAACTGCTAGTCTGCCGTGACTTCGGTCTGCCAGGCCTGTGGCTCCTCTGATGCTCTGGGGTCTCCACAGTGGTATGTGTCTGAGCAGCAGTATTGTGTCCTCCGAGGGCTCTGTGACATGATGGCTGGCCCTGTATCCCTCATCCCAGAGGCCATTTTTCTTATGTCCTACTTTTCTGTGGGTGAGAGGTGGTGACAGGGAATGAGCACCTGCTTCAACTAATCAGCTTGGCAAGTGATCAGTTTCCTCAAGTCTGGCATTTGGCATTATCTTTTGGCAATACTTTCCCTGGGAGGATCTTGCAAAAGGAAAGACCACATTCTTAAAGGTTCATCTGGGCCCTTGGTGCCTGAGCAGTTGCCGCATTTTGCCTTAGATGTGCTCGTCCTCCTGGGACAGTCGACAAAGGCTGTAATATGTAATCCTTTCTCCGTGGGAAGTTTGTTAACCATGGCCCCAGTAAAGCTATTGAAAACACCAGGTAGGTAGTCTGGGGCAGGTCAGGTGTCAGAAGAGATTTGGGTTCTGGGCTTTTTCCATCTGCTATTGTGCGGCTACTCTGTTGGCCAGGCTTGTAAAGACCCCTCTGGACTTGTCTTAGATTGTGGGATTCAGAAGAAACTTGGGCTTCTTTGCTGCCATCAAAACCTTTTGGCCAAATATAAAGTTTTCCTGAATTAGGCTTGTTCTTTAACTGTATCGTAGAATCTTTGATTTTGCAAGTGTCGCTGTTGGCAGATACGCACGTTGGAATGATGAATGACTGGAGGATCTGGGGCAAAGTGCTCTCCCATCTCAGGCTCCAGTAGAGAGATATTGTCTGAATTCCCTCCTAGCTCCAGCATTCTGCGGTTCAATTCTGTGGTTCTTCATTAGCCATGCTTAATGATCCAGAGCCTACTCTTAACGGAACTAGATGTGTAGGAGACTCCAATTGAGAAATAGTTCCTAGAAGCCCACAAGTCTGTTGCTGTTTTCTAGTTCACACCCAAAGGCCTGTAGTGGCTGGTTGGGGTGTCGCCCTTATTGACATGCCCAGGATCTTGGTAGCCTCAGGCAGATGAAACTGATTTGGCAGATTTGGAAGATGCCGAAGCCCAGACATATCAATGCAAGAAGGTAGCAGATTTCTTCATTACCATACAAGCAGGAAAAGATCAATATTCAAAATTCGAATTGTTTTTAACTTAAAAAAGAATTACAAGTAAAACATGTTTAATGTAGAACATTGATGTAGAGATAGGCAAAAAGGGGGAAAAATTAGCAAAATAACCTTATCACCCAGCTGTAATCATTGTTATCATGTTGTAATCATTCTTGTCATTTTTTTTTATGTAGTAATACATATATAAATGTATGAGAAATAGAAAAATTCCACACATAGTGTTTTATAACCTGCTTTTTAAATATTGCTTTGTATATATAACAGGCTGGGTAATTCTCTGAGTAGAAGTGACGTAAATAATGACTACAGATATACCAGTTGGTACTGAGAGGGGAAATATCTTATGAGGTTACAGGCGGCTGCTATATATGTGCACTGTTCATGTCACAGGCACAGAGAAAGGGTTCGTATCTTAATAGGGATAATGTGCCTTTAAAACAATCACTGGGTTTTCCAGGGGGCTTAACTTAGTTGTTCGTGAAGTAGTGTAATCTCTAAATCAGTAAGTCGTGCTGATTGTTTGGCATCGTGAAAGTGAAATTTGCAGTTCGACTGGAGTTTGCCTTTCAGTTGGTTCTGGTGACAACATAGCCAAGCACTGGCGGTGGGCGTCACTGCCCTTCGGTGTCAGGATGCATGGGGAGTTGTCACGGGTGATGGCATCGTCATTTCTCCTCATCTTGTGTGGCTCCTTTCCTCTGATACCTTGAGATTCCTTATCAGGGCCTGTTCTACAAAGCAAAAAACAAAACAAACAAACAGAAAACAAAACAAAAAAATCTCCTTGATAAGGAATTTGTAACCTTATAACATTTCTGTGTTTTTCATCTCCAGTTCTGATTGTGTTTCTCTCCGTTCACCTGTCATCTGTCATGATTGTGTGGCTTGTGCAAGGAAACTGTGTTTCCTCTGGGTGCCGAAGTCAGACCCACCACCAAGCAGGCACCCTCCTTTGAGGATGGTCAGGGGAAGTGTTTGGGCAAGAGGTAGACAGCCGAGGTCTTTCTTCAGGACTCTGAGATGCTGGAATGGGCTAAATACTGGGTATTTCAGAGTCCCCCCACTCCCATCGCTGATCTCCCTAAAAATGCAAACTCAAGCACCTATCTGGGAGAGTTTAGATGTACAGGGAGATGTCTAGGAGGTCTCCTGGCCCTTCCATAACCATAGTATGGTTTTTCTTTGGGGATTGACATGTCGGATCAGTCAAGCATTCTTTGAATGCCAGGGGCTGGGCTAAGGTGCTTTACAAAGATTCATTAATTTAAATCCCACTCTATGGAAGTGGCTATTATTAATTAGCATCACTTTATGGATGAAGAAACTGAAGTTCAGAGAGTTTCACTGACTTAATTAAGATCACAGAGGCTCCCAGAATCGGGAAGAGGTTTGCTGGTATTTGGGAAGAAAGGTAAAATGTGGTGGATAGATTAAATGTAGGGTTGCAAGATAAAATACAAGATGCCCAGATAAATTCAGGTATGCAACAATAATATTTCCAATATTGCATGGGACATACTTATACTAAAAAAAATTCCTTGTTCATCTGAAATTCAGATTTAACTGGGCATTTTGTATTTTTATTGGTTATATCTAGCAACCTTTGTTTGGTGGACCAGATTATGGGGGTGGGGGGCAGTTCTGAAAGCTAGGCAGACGCGCAGGGAATAGGGAGCCAAGGAAGGTGGTTTGAGAAGAAAGAAGGCCCTCGGGGATGGGGGAAGAGGTGGGCTTGGATGCTGTGGAGCAATCATCTCAGCTTAAGACAAGAATGGAGCCCAGGCAGAGGTGTGACGGGGTGGCTGGTTCAGGCTCAAGAGACCAGTCTAAGCTTATCTCTTCCCAACTCCACATTCAGTGATTCCTGTTAGTAGCTTCGTATAAGACAAGGCGAGAGTGTTTACACTGTGGAAATTGGCAAATGCCACAAACCAGGGTCCCCAGAAAGCTAATTGTTATCTTCCTGCACACCAGTTGACCCAAGGGAACAGAGAGAAGGATATTTTGAAGGCAAAAATTGATGCAGTCCAGAGATTGGTTATTAAATGGGTACAATGTAGGGTGTGTAGGAAAAGCATGTATTAAAGGCACTGTTTGATTTTACAAGTAATTGTAAGGTAATTGGCCATAAAGTTTTTTTTTTCCCAGCCCATAAAGCTATTTAAGGAAAAAATTTGTTGAGGTCAAAGCACGCTGCTCCTATATCTGAAAATGAAGGCTGCTATTTGTATAAACAAGTAGGCACAGGCTATCAGCTGAGTTTAGGAGTCAGGCTGTGCACAGGGCAGAATTTGTGTTCTAAAGAATTAGATGGCCTTGGGGTTCCCCAGCCAGGTACTGGCTCGTGCTGTGGTGAATAGGGCAGGTGAATAGCCCAGCTCTTGAGCCATGTTAGGGATAGAAGACTGCTCACAGTGAGAGAACTAGATGCAGCAAGGCAGCAACCCACAAGCTTAGGGATTTCTGCTTCATCACTGTCCCATCCTAACCAGAGCTGATGAATCAAGTCCAGTTTTGAGGCCCTCAGTGGTCAGAAAGATCCCTGAAGCATTTTTAGTGTTCCCAAAGGATTGCTTCTTAGGTCATAAGTTTAGCTCTCAACTGTACCAGAATCACAAGGAATCACTTCTACTGTTATTATTGGCATGGCGTCTTATTGTACTGCATCCTCTTTCTGATTCATCTCCTACAGTTCTGTTGCACATTTCTAGGACATCGCGTTAGGAAAACAAACAATGTCATTAAATCCAACCCCTGCCTCCTGCTAACGGTACCCGTCTGACGACAGGAACCTGGTTGATACTTGACTGTGTCATAGCCAAACTTCAGAATATTGAGTAAAACATAAAACTCCCTTCCAGAAACTTGGTTCCATTACATGGCACAGCTTCCAGGCAGATCACATGAGGCTCTATGCTACAATTTTTTTTTCTCTTTAAAGAATGTAAGTCTTTTCTTCACAGTTTCAGTGCATAATAGAATGACATCTTGCGGATGCCTTGACGTCTTTCTGTTCTGAGCTTCCATCATGTCTCAGACCATGCCTCAGGCTTCTGGGAAGCCTCCGCTGACCCATTTCCAGGAATAGTGAGGGCTCTCTCCCCGCTCTCCTGCAGTATCACGTGCTGTACTAACCAGTTTCCAGGCAGTGTCGTCATGGCACTGGCTCTGGAGCCAGACTGCCTGGGTTCAAATCCCTGTCCTGTAACCTGCAAGTGGCGGTCCGCTGGGAAGTTGTTGAACATTCATATTTCTCTTTTGTAGAATGGGAGGTAGCAATTGTACCTTACATATCATACCATTGTTGGAACCTATGCAAAGTGCTTAGCACCCTTTCTGGCACATAGTAGGGGCCCAAAAAACAATGTCAATGACTAGCACGGTTTTGAGCATTTGCTGGAAGCTCCCGGCTGATGAATGAATGAAAGCTGGGGGCTCTTTTCAGTTGATTTGTTGAAAATAATCGTCAAGAGTTTAGAATTAAAACATAGTTTAATCCATAATTTTTTTTGTATATATGCTTTAAAAAAGTCATAAAACATTAAACTCACTTTATTTTCAAATTAGTAACAGGCTGTAATACTTTATTCTACAATTAAAAAAATATATATGTATATATATATTTATCCCATTTTGCAGGCAGTACAGTTTACTAAAAGAAACGGATTTCAGAGACAGACTGGGTTTAAATCCCAGCCCCATCATTTACTGCTCATATGACTCGGGCCGGGCGCTTCAATCTCCCCTGCCCGAGTTTCCTCATTTGTAACCTGTGGCAAAGAAAACTTCCCTTCTGGGGGTGGTTGTGAGAATCAAACGAAGTCACACCCATACGGCACAGTTATTGGTATATTTTATGTACTAAGTTATCAGCAGATGCTGTTTTTCTTTTAGTTATCTCAGACAGATGCGGGCCAAGGGAAAAAACGGGAAGAGAAGGGGAATAGAAAAGGGTCGACGTAGACATAGTAGGAAGTAGAAAGACAGCTAAAAATATAGAAATAGCCTCAAAGAAAGACAAAAATACATTAAAAAAAAATTTAGCATAGGTAACACATACCCATGGCATGAAATTCAAGAGGTACCAAAGGCTACTCAGTGAAAAGAAGTCACTTCCATCCTTACTGAGCCAACATGTTTAGCTCTCTAGGGGAAATACTGCTACTGGTTTTCTTCTTGCGATTTCTTCTAGAAATACCCCATACATTGATAAACAAACTATTCATGTTGCCCGTGATTTAATTTTTTCCTTCTGCATAAGTGGTTGTGCAGTAATTACGCTGTTGTGTACCTTGCCATCATTATCGAACGTGTTTTAGCAATCATTCCTCTTCGGGAGATACAGGGCTGCCCCCTTCCTCTTAGCCCTTGGATTCCGTTTATTTAACCATCCCGCACTGATGGAATTTTAGGTTGTTTCCAATCTTTTGTAATTACAGCTAACGCTACAATGAATAATTTTGTCCATGTGTGATTTCACACATGTGAGTATATCAGCGGGATAGTTTCCTAGAAATGAAGTTACATACTCAAAAGATATGGGCAATTTTGATAGAGACAGATAGAGGTTGTACCAATTTAATACTTACTTCCCCTGGCAAGGTGTTCATGCAGTCACTAGCACGTGATACTCTCAGTCTTGGTCTTTGCCAGACGGATGAGAGAAAGACATATCTCAGTGTAGTTTTAATTTGCAACTCTCTTAATATCAGTAAGACATATCTGGCTAGATATTTGAAAACCATTTTATTTCACTTTTGGCAAATTCTGCTCATATCCTTTACCTGATTTTCTGTTGGTTATTGTCATATAGATTCGAAAGAGCTTTCGATATACTTTAAAAGATAAACTTTAGTTTTTCACACGTATTTTTAGTTTATCATCTGTCTTTTTATTAGTTTATCGTGGGTTTTTTTTTTTTTGTCGTTGCATTGTTTTTGTTTGTTTGTTTGCCATGCAGAAAGTTTAGATTTATATGGAGCAGACTTTATATTCTTTGTTTGATGGCTCTGGATTTTGCGACATATTTCAAAAGGCTTAATCTACTCTGATATCATAAGAATATTCTAAGTTTTCTTGGCCTTATCTTTAAATAACAGGTTTTCTAAATTTCGAGCAAATACAGACTATGCTTGTCACCTGACAAGATAAACTATTTGTGTCCACACCTTGATGTCAGTACAGGTGCACAGGAAAAAATGGAGGTCTCCGGAAAGTGGGATAAGTGGTACTTTTTCTCCCTTTGTACTTTTCTTTGTTTTCCAGGTTTTCTGCATCGGTCATGTATTACTTTGATACTCAGAAAGATGTTAATTAAATAAAAATTTACTTTCCTCTTCTAACCTTCTTTTAAGATGTCCCTTGTTTCCTGGACCTGTTGGAATGCTAGTAATGCTGCCTGTTTTGTTTTGGAAATAGTCTCACTCGCTTCCACCCTGAACAGCTTTGGCCCAGATCCGCCCAGATCCTTGTCGCTAGATCCGCTGGAAGCATTTCAGCCCTAGTCTTACTTTACCTGCTGGTGTATCTGAAGCTCCTGACACCTTCCTGCTTGTCCTCAGTACCTCCTCCTCCCGCTGCTCTTCCTCACTCATCCCTCCTGGAGGCCGCTGCTCCGTCCACTGTCCTCGCTGATCCCTGAGACTGCCGACGCTTGGGAGGGTGTGCTGTGCACCAGCCGTTCTAAGTACTTGGCGTATATAATCTCATTTAGTCCTCATCCCCATTTTCTAATGGAGTGATGGTTATCAACTGTATTTTTCAGATGAGAAAACTGAGAACTAAAAAAGGTAGGAACAAGCCAAGAGCACCCATCCGGAAAAAGGGTAGAGCCGAGTCTGGAACCCAGGGACACCTGGCTCTTAATCAGCCGTCTAAGCTGCACACCTAATGAGCGCACCAAACTGTCCCAGGCCCTCTTTTCTCTGTGCCTTCTGTGTCCGGCTCGTCCTTGTCAGGCTTTATTCAGTCTTTCTCTTCTATGCAAGTGACTCCCGAGTTTCTGTTGTGGCTCCAGTCTCTCGCCTGCATTCTGGACACGGTCTAGACAATTTCAGTGATTGATGGCAATTTCCACTTGGATCTCGCGGACACCTTAAATTTCCCATGCCAGTATCTCCTAAGGTTGTGGTGTTTTTTTCCTAGTGCTCGATTGGACGTGGCTGGCAAATGCGAACAGATATTCTATATCTGAGGTTTGTGCATTTCTTTATTTATATTTTATTTTTTATCTTTTTGTGCACTTAGTAAGTTCAATTCAATTCATCAGCACCTACTATAGGCCTTTGCCCCAGCCCTCAAAGAACTCCCAATGATTCAGCTTGATTTGCATGTTCTAGGTCTTTTAAGAACAATAAATATTTGTGAAAGATTGGTAGCCTTTTCCCCACAGCCTAAAGTAATTTGCTTATCCTGATGGGAAGGCCTGTTCATTTCCTAAAAGTGAGCAGGGCTTCCTATCATGGAGTAATTAGCGCTGAAGGCCTGGATCCGTTTAAATCCCCTAAGAGTCTGGGTCCAATCCACTGGCATTAGTAATCACAGAGAACTCAAGGTAGGGCATTTGCTTTAAAAACAATTACATTCCAGCGGGAAGGGGAAACTTCAATCGGAAGAGGAAAATTCTGGCTGAAAGATTGGTTTTTATGCCTTCGCCACAGATAACAATCACTACCGAAGAGCATTACCAATTCCAGTTTTCTAGGACAGTGTTTTTCATTTCTCTATTAATTTAAAAATGATTTTAAGAGTAATACATACTGATTGGAACCACGGCATGACCGCCAGCTCCTTGAGATGGTCACTGTTAACAGGTGCGTCACCTTCCACACCCTGCCACATGCTCACACAAATGGATACAAACAGGCACCCTAATTACACGTCCAGGGTTGGGTGATTTATTTATTTTTTAAAGTAATGAAATTATACAATGCGTATTACCCTGTAACTTGTTTTTCTCACTTTATATCGTGAATACCCCATCCAGGTCAGTTAACACAGCTTTTATTCTTTTTAATACTATATGATAGGGCATGTTCCATGATTTATTCGACCAGTTTCCTCTTGGTGAATATCCAGGTTGTTTTCAGCTTTCTATCTCTATAGGCAAGGCTGCAGGAGACATCCTCGTACCTACATTCTTATATAATGAAGCATTTATTTCTAAAGAGTCCTAAAAGTGAGATTGCCAAGCTACAGGGTTGGTTGGTTTCTAAAACTACATTAATATATGAGCAGGGGAAGGGAAAAGGGAAGTGATGAGCTCTGACTGCCAGGTACTACAGTAGGTACTTTCCATAAGTTGTTTAGTTTCATCTTGGTCTCCTGCCTGCCGTCCTGCCCCAAACCCCCCTCTACATAACCACAGATGAGCATGTCACTTCTTTGCATAGAAGCCCGGCATGGTTCCCATCTCCTCCAGGATTAAGACCAAGCTGCTCACATGCCTTAAAGGCCTTACACAGTTTGGTCTTGTGTACCCTTCAGTCTCTCTCCTGCCTCTCCCATGGGCTTTGCATTCCAGCGCACATGCCCTATCTGTAGTCGACCACCTCACCAGGCCTCTGTAACTCTAGGCCTTTGCTCTGCCCCTCTCTCTGTTCTGTTGGTTCTTCTTCACCTCTTCCCCTGGCTCTTCTCTCATGTATCAGTTAGCACTCAATCTCTGGCTCTTTCAAAATGCTCTTTGCAGGTTGGTTTACGAATTAGTGAGGCTAGGTCATGCTGTGGTCCCTTTAAATTCACACATCTCAGTGGCTTAACACAAGTTTATTATTTGGTCCATCAAAGTCTGCTTCATGTCTTGGTCATTCTCTTGGGCAGCTCCCCTCAGCGACCAGCCCGAAGGAGCCAATGGAGGCTTCACCATCCTGTAATTGTACCATCCAGAACTCTTCACCTCTCTCACTGACGTTGCAGGAGAATCAATGCTGGCAGTTAAATGTATGAGCCCAGAGGTAGCCATGTTATATTTACTCTCAGCCCACTGGACAGCCCTGTCACACAGCCCTACCCAACTGTGAGGGGGCAGATGCTCAACCCACTCATTAGGCTGGAAGGAAAGGAGAATTAGACACAGGTGAGCGCTAGAAGCCTCTACTTTGGGCGAGATGCCACTACTCTCTATATGTCTACTGGAATTATTATGTGGTATTAGAATGATGGTTTATGTGTGTCTCCTGTACTAGAATGAGCACTTCTGGAAAGTAGAGGACTTTATCTTCTTCATCTTCATATCTCTGGCATCTGGTACAGTGTCTGACACATAGGAAATAGCCAACAAACCTCTGTTAAACAAATCTATTTGTACAAATCAATAATCTACATTTTATAGATGGGACACTGAAGTTCAGAGAGGTCAATTAATTCGCCAATAATCACACAACCAGGAGGTAGCAAAGCCAGATTCAAACCCAAGGCCGTCAGATCCCAAAACTCACGATTTTAGGAAAGATGCTAGAAGTTGATTCCCAGGTCCGATTCAGGACAATAAACAGTTCACCCATGGGAAATGAATTCAATCTTAGAGTCATAAGAACCATAACAACTTCTTTAGGACACGAAGCCTGGCATGTTGAGGGTGCATCTTCCAGGAGATCTCCCTCGTGTTGTAGAAGCTAGTGTTGTGAAGTTAAGCAGAACTTTATGGCCCAAGATTCTCCCAGGCTTGGACTTAAACCAGACAAGGCAAGAAAAACCAGTCCCCAGCCACACCAAAAGATATTTGGGTCACTATCAGAGCATTCCTCTGTTCTCACTTAATATATTTGAATTTGAATAAAATCCCTACTTTCATACAACTTGTGTGACTGCAGAGTGCTGTAGAATTGGGGTTTAAAATTGAATTTGAGCACCAGCTCTGCCACGTCCGCACCCCATCACTGGACCTCTGAGTCCCCCTTTTCTTATCCTGTAAAATAACACTGATTATAAGAATACTCAACCTTACTGTAATTTTGAGTAGACCACAAAGTTAGCACTTTTGACTCAAAACTCTAATAGAACTTAAGGTAAATACCCTACTGTATTGGGGTTCTTCAAAGAAACAGAACCAATAGGATGGGTATATAGATATAAATATAGATATATATAAAATAGGAAATTGGCTCACATGACTATGGAGGCTAAGAAATTTCAAAATCTGCATTTAGCAAGCTGGACACCCAGGAAAGCTGGTGATACAGTTTCAGTCTGACTGAGTCCGAAGGCTCAAGAACCGAGATGGCATAAGTTTCAGTCTGAGGGCAAAAGATCAATGTTCCAGCTCAAGCTTTCAGAGAGGGAGGAGAGAGGGAGGGGAACACACACACACACACACACACACACACACACACACAGAGGGGGTGGATGTAGAGGGGGTGTGGAGAGGAGAGGGAGAGAGAGGGAGGAGAGAGAGAGAGAGAGTGAGCTGAGAGAGAGAGAGAGAGAGAGAGAGAGAGAGAGAGAGAGAGAGAGAGAAAGAGAAAGAGAGAGAGGGAGAGAATGAGAGAGAGAGAGAGATTGTGCCTCGGTCTTTTTGTATTATTCAAGTCTCCAGTGGATGACTGGATGAGGCCCACCCACCTTAGGGAGGACTATCTGCTTTACTCAGTCTACCAATTCAAATGTTAATCTCTCATCCAGAAACACCTTCACAGATACACCCAGAATAAAATTTGACAATCTGAGCACCCCAAGGCCTAGTTGATACATAAAATTAAGCACCACATCTAACCTTGTCATAATTTGTACTATTTGTTAATCTTCTACAGGACTCTTATGCTTGCATTTCTTTTATGTTGCTATTTTATGTTGTTAAAAAAAAACATTAAAAGACAAAATACTGGAAATGGAATAATATTACCTTCTAAAAATACTTTTAAATGAAGATTATTTGCTGAGTCCAGTGAGAATTCAGTTCAAAATAATTTCTACTACTATTTATGTTTTTCCCTACTCTGATTTTTTTAACTAAAAAAAAAAATAGATTTCAGTTTTTAGAGTGATTTTAGGTTTACAGCAAAATTGAGGGCAAGGCAGACATTTCCCATATTACCACTCCTCTCCACTCCCCCCATGCATAGCCTCCCCCGTTATCAAAATCCAGCACCAGAGGAATAGGTCTGTTATGATCAATGAACCTACATTGACACATTATCACCCTGAGTCCGTAGTTTGCATTAGGGTTTACTCTTGGTGTTGAACATTCTACAGTTTTTGACAAATGTATAATGACATGTGTCCATCATTGCAGAATACACAGTAGTTTCGCTGCCCCAAAAATCCTCTGTGCTCGGCCTATTCATCCCTTCCTGCCCCAGACTCTGGCAACCACTGATCATTTTACTGTTTCCACAGTTCCATCTTTCCCAGAATGTCATGTTATCGGAATCGCATAGTATGTTGCCTTTTCAGATTGGCTTCTTTTACTTAGTAATAGGCATTTAAGTTTCCTCCATGTCTCTTCATGTTTGATAGCTCATCCCTGATTTATTTTTATCATAGTATTTAGCTCTATACTATTTATCTATTTGCATACATGTTCATTGTCCACCTTTCCCACTAGAATCAAGGTTCTGGAAGGCAAAGACTTTTTTTTTTTTAAAATACCACTGAAGTCTAGTCTCTATAAAAGTGTCCGGTACATACTACACACTCAAAAAATACTTATTGAATGAATGCATGACTGAATAGATGAATATTTTATAATCGTAAACCTCTGATTTAGGGAATTGTTTCTGATGTGCATAATGCAAGATTTAATCTGATACTTCTGTTTCAATGGGATTTAAATGTGATTACTCTTAAAGAGTTTGGGTCCTTATTGGTTTGGATATGGGACTGGAGAGCTCATCAATGATCAGTAAAAAGAGAAGAAATGATTGGTCTTTTAGCGAGTATAGTATAAATGGGAAGTGGACGTTTTCTGGTGATAGCTGACTATTTAAAATGGTTTAAATTTTTTTATTATAAAAGTAATAAAGTTTCCTTCCCTGCACACACACTGACCCTTAACCTACTCCCCAAAGGTAACCTCTTCTAAGAGCTTTGAAAGTTTTGTGCAATATGTAATATCCTTTGTGTAGTGGGTGGTAGATTAATTTACTCCCTAAACTTGGATGTACAAAATGTAGTAACTCTGTTTTGCTCTGACTGATGGTTTGTCTTTTTTCCTCACCAGTCCGTCCCCATTGGGCAGTGATGTCTTCTGCTCTAAACAGCCTCCTTTCGCTATGACACATTTCTTTTCAAGGAAGTGATCGCTGGGTCTTTCAGCACCCCTCTCCCCTGCCTTTTCCTGCCCAAGATGGCGCCTAGGGAGTTTATCTAAGAACTTACCCATGGTGGGAGTGTGGGTCACACCTTGTCCCCCTGGTCGGCCTGCTGGTAGCTACTCCTGACGCCTGAAGCTAGCAGAAGTGAGGCCTATGCTCCCTCAGTAGGGTCCTCCCTGTGGTCCTCCCAGCGTGGGCCATCTGTGGTTTCCCTGGGGCTGGCCTGGGAGTTCTCATCAAGGGGGTCCCTCACTCTGACTCCCCCCATCGATTCCCGGGAGACCTCTCATGTAAGCTGGCCAGACAACACTACCGGGCACCTCCTGTGCCCCTTTCCAGAGTACAGTGGAGCTTGTGTATGCTGTCACATCACATGGCAGCTAAGAGGGCCCTGCCTGGGCCACTGAAGTCAGGGCTCTTTCCCGCCTCATCTCATGCAGGGAGCCATCCGAGGCAGCATCTTCCCAGCCTGTCAAATGGAAAAGGGGAAAGAGTCTCCCTGCTTTTGAGTTTTTCCTCAACTTAACACTCACCCTCGGGGATTTTGGCTTAAGAGGCAGGACTTTTTTTTTTTTTTTTGTAATATACATGTCCGACCCTCTGCCTTCCCTCTCTGTCCCGCTTCTTCCCACAGCCCACTGAGCCTGGACGTTGGGCTTTTACTTTACATCTATCTCCTTCCTGTTCGCTAGGGACTTCTCCTGTGGCATATACTCCTCCATCCCATCTCCAGTGCTACACCTTGGTCTAAACAGTAAGTACAGAGTTCAGGGAGACAACTAAGCTTGCTGATAAGGAAACAGACATACACTGGGAAGTACTTCAAAACCGACACCTGTTACAGGTGTATATATTTCATTTAGTTGAACTAATCATAGGTGAGGACATACTATGTATAATGCTCTGTTTCTTCTGTTTAATTTAATATTTCTTGAAGATCTCTACACATACACACATATTTACCTTATTCTTTTTTAAGAGCTACATAATATTCTATAAAAAGTAATCTACTCTATTTAGCTAATCTCCTACTGAAGAACATTTAGGTTATTTTTAGTCATTTTCTATGCAACCAATGCTGTAGTAACCATGATTTAGTTTTAGTTTTCTAGCATATTTGTGTGAGTATATCTTTTGACTCTATCTCTAGCAATGGAACTGCTTTAGCAGCTCGTATGTGCATTTAAGATTTTTTTTGGAAATATTCTAGCACTTTACAGTCTCATCCACTTATATGAAAGTCACACTTTCCTCTCGAGATAACAGCTTTTATAAACAACATGATGTTTATCAACAACATCGAAATGGCAGAATCATTGCCGACTTGAAGTTAACATGGAAGTGGACTCTTAATAATTTCCACTACTGTCAATATTGTGAAATAATTCCTCTTAAAGATAAGGATCATTGCAATGTGAAAGAATGTGACCATTATTGGTAGAATCGAGGGACATCTTATTAAAGTTGTACATATTTTTGTATTTTTTCACTAGTTTTATGAGCATGTATTCTTTTGTAATTCTTAAAAAGGAGCTTGATTTTAAAAAAAGATAAGGATCATTGACTTCTGTGCTCTCTTTTCTCTCATGTCATGTTCTTTTCTCCCGACTTCCCTATATTTTCCTAAATACATTACATTATGGTGTTTGATTTTGTTTTCAGTTTAGATCTGTGAGGCGGTTTTCTGATCGAAATTAATTTATCTGGTACCCTTTTATAAACTTTTACTAGAAAATAATTACATTTTTTTTTTCTTAATTCAGGTCTATAATTTTATTCACGTACAATTGGATTGTTTGAGTTTCTTAAAGAAAAAATTTGTTAGATCGTGGGAATCAATTCAACACGGCAAAACCATTTTTGAGGTGGTTTTGTAGCGGGCAGTGAAAACAGCTAAGAAATTCCCAAAATAAGAAAGCTGGGTGGAGGATTTGTTCTCGGTATCACCGGATTAGAATGAGTTTAATATTAGCTGAAACTGGAGTTGTTTGGATAATTAAGAGATTTTCATTTTTATCTTGAAAGAACTCATAGTAAAACATCCAATAGCACTAGTTTTTTGAGATTGGGCAGATCCACCCCCCTCCTACCCATGGGGAATTATCACTAGCAAATTCCATGTATTTGGATATTATGCCAACCATATAATTGAATTTATTTAATTGGGGGGATGTGTGTTTACTTTGCAAGAAAAGAAAAAGGCAAGATTTATGAGATAAATATTTGAAGGCAGTACACTCCAGCCAACTATTTTCAGCTGGTATTTCTACAAGTCCGGAATACTTTAAACTTGATTTATCAGACCTGGGAACTTTCAAAATGATCTAATTACTTGCTCAAATACATAGATGTGAAAATTTTAGGCAACCTTCTAAACCTTTTTCACCATGGATGAAACTATGATTTAAAAAATAACACATAGAAGGATTAATTGGTAATAATAGTGTTTGAAATAAAGCTTGGACCATGTCGCATACCCTCTTTCTACTTGACATTTGAGTTATGTAATATATATTCTAAGTATAGCATCAAGCTTTAACAAATATTTAAAGACGAAATCATAGCATCAAGCTTTAACAAATATTTAAAGACGAAATCATATCACTAAGATACTAAAAGTCTCATTTATGGAGCAGTGTTATATATGCAATGGTTTTGGGAAAAACTGTGTATATGTTTATAATAATAGTTTTCATTCTTGCTAAATTCCTCCAATATTTTAGAATCCTGGCATGATTTCAGTAGTAGTATATAACATTTTTGTTTAGTATTTTGATATTATCGTAGAGGTTCTGATACAATATAGGTAATGTTTTTAGGTTCACCACACTAGCTTTTAATATTTAAATCATACAGTCAGACACTACCACTTGCTCCCTGTTTCCTTTTTCTTGTTGCTGAATGCTTTTTCAGTTCCCAAGAACTGAGCATCTAAAATTACAGAGCTTTCACTTCTTCCTTAAGTCTGTTTTTTGTATGAATAAAGGTGGCATGGAATGCTTTTTAAAGGAAACTTTCTGGCATGACAATAATAGATGAGGCTTCACCACCATTCAAAAAAAAGTGCTGGTTTAGTAGTTGAAACAAACTATTATAATGTCATTATTTACCAAAAGTGGACTCAAAACAAAAAAAAAAAAAAAAAAACAAAAAGCCAACAGCCTTTATAATGATGCCAGTGATTAAGAGAGCACGAGAACACATTTGGAAGAAAGAGGAAAAATCAGGACGGAAGGAGATGAGTCATTTGGTAAGTAGCTGTGCAATGTGAGGGACAGTTCATGAGTGTTGGGAACCATGTAGACCTGGATGAGAATTCCAGCTCTGCCATTTACTGTGGGCCTCAGCGTCTCCATTCATATTTGTTGTGAAGATCAAATCAGATAATATGGGTTAAGTATTTACTATGCAATAAATGCTTACTTTCAGCACGATCATTGTGTACCTGGTGCTGCGCTAGAGGCTTAACATGTATGAGATCTAAAAGGAAGGCAAAATGAAGCACTAGACTTTATTCCAGACTAGCTGGAAAAACACAAGCCCAGTGCAAACCATCAGGAAACATTGAAGACCTTCAAAAGCCCTAAGTGCTCTAGAAACTCAGACCTACTTTGGAGTTTAATTACGTGAAAAATTTTTTAAAAATCGGTTCCAACAAAATAATTTTTTTCTTGGAATTCTGATGCTTTTAAAGAGTTCTCTTTAATTTCACATGACTTCCTTGAAAGCACCTCATAAATTATATGTCAACCTCATTTCTCAAAAGTTTAATTACATGTTTTCGTGATTTCTATAGAGTCAACATCCTGAAATTCTTTTAAAAAATCTTATTGGTATCTGGCTTGAGAAATAGCTTCAGGGTAGAGTTGGGGTAGATTTGGTTCTTGCAGTGGGTTTCAAGGGGAAATTTTAGGCTTCTTTTTTTAGGATTATTTTGTGAAATGTCAGAGTTCTGTCTTTGTCTCTGATTGAGGGTGCGGTGGTGCCTTCCCTGGATCAGTAGAGGAAATGATGAAATAATGAAACTTAACTGTAGCACTGTCCAACCAGGAGTCAGAGGGACAGCTACAGCTTTTCCCCAAACCTGGCCCTATTACATCATGTCATATCACTGGTGATACTGTAGAACCACTGTTTGGGACCTTCTCCATTCTCTCCTCTATTACTCATCTCTTACAGTTTTAGAATGAGTCATACCTGGATCTGAGCCTCTGTTCTTCTGTCTCTTATTACCAATTATGACCTTTTCAATCTATGCCTTGTCATAATCCAATGGAGACAAATGTTCATAAATGTGTATTCCAATAAGCACTTCAGGAGCTTCTGATATGGAAGGAAGGGGAACTGAAATCTGGAGAGGTGGATTGACTTGCCTAAGGCCTTACAGCTACTCAGCGGCAAAGTCCAAAACTGATCCAGAGTCTCCTGACTCCTGGTCCATTTAGCATCCTGCCCATAGAAACAATGGTCTACTGGGAGTGAGGGGGTGGGAGAGGCATCTCTAATGCTGTCTCCTACCATAAAGCGGCTCAAATGTTCCTCTTCAGAAAAACAGACCCTGGATAGACCCACCCATTCAGCTCCAAGGCATACCACCCCACCTGCTTCTCCTTCCTCCGAGCTTTTCCTAATGTTGCTGCTCCCTTTGTCCTCAAGCTCCAAGTAAAAACCTATATGTAGTGTTCAGGAAGTTCTATCAATTTTCCGTTGTAAATAAGTTTCAGATTTATTTACTTCTGTCTGTTTCCACCCTAGTCCAAGTTTCCTTCCTCTCTCACCTGGACCATCACTTTCCATCTGGTCTCAGATGGAGCTTTTCACAATGCGATTCTATTTTCTCTCTACCACCCAGTTTAAAAACCTTCAGCGACTCCGTGTGACTGTTAGGGTGGAGGTCCAACATGATGTGACCTCGAGCACCCTGCAAGGTCTAGCTCTTCAGTCTTATACCATTCCTTCCTCCTCTGTGCTCCCTCTTCAAGTTCCCTGATATGTCGGCTCCTCCCTGCTACAGGGGCTTTGTACATAGGACTCTTTTCCCTAGAACACTCTTTTCTCTCTTCTTCTTTTGCTCCGTCAACTCCTAGTTACCCTTCAGATCTTAGCTCAAGGCTTACTCTCCTACAAAAACCTTTCCTACTGCTTTCATTTTATCGAGTTCCTGTCACAGGCACTCCTAGGACAATTTCCTACCATATGTATATCAGTCTGAATTCATACACTCTTTTGTACAACTACTTGATTAACTTCAGACTTTCCCACCCTGTTGTGTGTTCCATGAGAACAAATAATATGGCTGATTTTGCTCACTATTGTTCCTCCAGTATCTAGCACATAGTAGGTCCTCAATAAAAATGTAGTTAATGAATAAATAAAGGTTATGTTCAAGTCCTCCTTTAACTCTCCCCTTCATTTATCTCATCTGGTTCCAATCACCCAAGGACTGCCTATCTTTCACATATTTACACATAGTTGGGCAAATGTATATACATGTGTGTCTTTTATGCCCTCTTTATCATAGGGTAAGTTCTACATTCAATCTTGGCTGTCTTCAAAGATACTTTCTAATCTGAATGTCACAGATAGGAAATAGAAGGGGCCTCGTGATTATAGGGAAGGGAAGTACTTAGTAAATCACCCTTCCTCTCTCTCTTTTACTGAACTGTGGGGAAACCCCTTTGACCATGAAAGCCAGGGACAGAGTCAAGCTGAAGGCCCTGGACTATCATGGTTTCTATCAAGACCTGAACCCTGGATAACTCAGGAAAGGAAGATAGAAATCCATAGCTATTCTAGTCCATTGAATTCCTTTATCTATGGGAATTATCATATTAGGGTACTCTCTGAGACCTTTCGGTTGATCATCTCAGGGGTGTCATACCATTCGAAATCATTATTGCAAATTGCTTTAAACTATAACCTACACCTAGATAGGATATAAGATTGATAGATGGTTGGTTTCTGTGGTGTAGGGCGCCTCACCAAGTTTGTGTTCAACAAGCCATACAAACTATTGGCCTGAGGCAGAGATGGGATGGGAAGGCTCTGAGATGTTCCCTGGGGGCATCTGGGAGTGTCCCCACCAACCAGAAAGTTGGCATTGTGAAACTAGGGGCTATCCGAGATAAGGCATGCAATACCTTTGAATTTAGTGCTTCGTCAGTGTAAGCAATTCTTTTACTCTTGTGGAGAGCAAATAGACATTTATGCTTTGTTGGGGGAAGAAATAACATGCACAGCTCACATTGTCTCCAAGGCATAGGCACATTGGAATCTGCTGACTTTTTTTCTTTTTTAATTATGATACTCTAGTGGTCTTTCACACTTTTATAAAACAGGACCTTTTAAAATGCAATTCTAAGTAGAAGGATCTATAATGTGCTTCAAGTGTTGGCAAAGAGGAAGCTTTTTCTGAGTAACTTTTGTTGTGTACCCACTGAATTATTACCTGAGCTATAAGAATTTGTTGAGAAACAGGTGCCTATTGTAACCTTTACCACACTTTTATTCTTCCTTTGTGGATCTTGTCACAATGTGTTGTTATTTCTTATTTGTGTGTATATGTGTTTTTTAAAAACAGAATTGTGTCATAAGCTCCATGAGGTCAGGTGTCTCTGTTTTGATGACTTCTGTCTATCCATAAGACCCAGAAACATCTCTGGTAGAAGGTAGGTGATTAATAACCATTTACAAGTATCAATTCACTTAGTCTTCCCAGGAGCCTACAAGGCAGATGTTATTATCATCCTTGTTTTATAAATGAGGAAGCTGAGGCACAGAGAGGTTAAACAATTTGCTAGTCAGCAGTAGAGTCTGTAATGAAATCAAGTCAGTCTGGATGGGTTAATCATTATGATCTTCTGCCATATGTAAATACCTAGTAAAAGGATGAAGCCTCCATAAGAGCAGATGTGGAGCAGCTTTGGCTATGTGCTATATGAATCACTTAGACAGACATGTTCAGGGTTTCAGTTAGCTGGGAAGGATTAATGACAGTGTGCCCCAAGCTAGGGGAGAAGTGGAGGAAGGGAGACAGATAAGGCATGGCGAGTGGTGTGGGCGAGTCTGATCAGAAGTACTCCAGGAGACAAGGTGGCCTGGCCTGTTCTGTTTTACAATGCTCCTCCTTTTCTGGATTGAAAGTCAAGATCTAGGTTGTTTCTATACTTGAAACAGAATGGCCTACGTGGGGAGAATATTTTCCAAAATTCCTAATGTAAAGCTTAGAGCTTGTGTGCTTTCTAGTTACAAAATTGGTCGTAACCCTGTCTGATACCATTGACAAGCGAGAGCAGTAATGGTTCAGGGAGATTCGTGCTGGCCTGTGACATGCTCGTTTTCTTAAGATGACTTTGTTTTTTAAAGCTAGGTCTTTAAAATGTAATTTTAGACAAGTTCTTTAGGAATCATTTGTGCTTATGGTTAAAACAAAACAAAACAAATAGAAAACAAACAAAAAAAAAAACAACCAGTATAGAAGGGCACAAAGTGAAGAGTAAGAGTACCCTCACCCGGAAGTTTTTTTTATGTATCTCTCAGCCTAGAGATAGTTTCATCTTTTTTTCTCCACATACATGGGAACATACTATATTATGTATTCTGAATTTTTTAAACAATAGATTTATTTGGGAGACTTCTAGGTTAATGTGGTAGATTAAACAATTTTCTTCCAGCCTTCCAAACATCCACTGAAACTACAGAAAGGGATTTCCTTGAAGACAAAAATTTATAAATAGGGAGCAAATAGAAGAGGAATCAAAGGCTCTTAACATTTGGAAGCAGAAAAGCAGGTGGAAGGATGGTAACTTGTATGGTAGACCAGGAAAGCTGAACCCTGAACTGGCCAAGGAGAAAGCTGAGAGCCACCTGCCCTGACTCAGGATGCTCGAAGGCTCAGCAGCTGACAGCTGAAACCATGTGTATTAGGACTGTGTATAGGAGAGATTAAAGGGTGTTGCAATCAGGGTGTCTGGGCTGGCAATCTAAGGCACAGGTGAAGGTACAGATTCTGTAATGAAAAGGAGGATTATGTGCATAACAATGCATATGCATACTGAAGATTTTTTCCCCACTTGGTTCCCTGAGCTTACCAGTCAGGTCTTTATTCTCCAAGTAGGGACTGGAAGAGTATACCCTGGGGAATCTGGCCTGTGCAAGAAAAACACAAAGACATGGACACCGTATTGTCCAAATAATTCTATGGTGAAGCTCAAAGTCAGTAAACCCTGTCCTCAGGCTTAAAGCTATGTGAGATAGTATCTAACATGAGAAAGTCAAAAATAAACAGAAAAGCAACTTGGAAGAAACAGATTGTGCAGTTAAAAGAAAACTTGACATTAATATCCTAAGGGAAAATATTTCTTCCATGAAAGAAGAACAAGATGCTATAAAAAGTAATGTTTGGAAACAAAAATAATCCTTGAGTATTGGAAACATATCAAAAGTGAAAAACTCAAACGAAGGGCTGGATAAAAAGTCGAGGGAATTCCCAGAAAGTAGAGCAAAAAGGAAATAGTTGAAAATAGGAAAACAAAAAGAAGAAAATTAGAGGATGACTCCAGGGCATCCAACAACACAACAATAAAGTTACCAAAAGAAGAGAAATTATGGAAGCTAGAACATTTTTCAGAACTGAAAGACATGAATTTTGAGATTAAAGGGGCCCAATGAGTGCCCAGCACAATGAATGAAATAAATACCTCCAGCCTAACTGTGAAATTTTATTACCTTGAGAATAAGGAAGATTCTACAAGCACCCAGAGAGAAAAAACAGGTCACATACAAGTGACCAGCAATCAAAAGGGCTTTGAACTTTGCAACAGCAGCCCCTGAAGCCACAATACTTTCAAACATTCGAAGCACGCTTACATCCAACCTAGATTTCTATAGCAAGCCAAACTATGAGTCAAATGAGAAGGTGGAAAAAAAAAAGATACGATCAGATAAACGAATCTTTAAAAAATTGCAAAAAGTCCCTCTTCTCGGGAAGCTCCTGGAGGATACACTCTTTAGAAAGGAGTGAATAAGCCAAGAAAGAGGAAGGCATCAAATACAAAATATCCATTACTTCAGAGAAGGGAAGGGAATCTCCTGGAGCGTGGTGAAGGGAGATCCCACGGTGACGGTCATGCTTCAGATGGTGAGGGCCATCAGTGGGGATTGGAACAGCATGACTCAGGAGGTGGGTTGAGAGCTGTCATCACCAAGTTGTCTGCCATTGTACCCGGTCTTTTTTAATTATTATTACGTGAAAACACTAAAATTTTACCATCTTAACCATTTTTAAGTATACAGTTCGGTACGGTTAAGTATTTCACATCGTTGTGAAATAGATCTCCAGAACTTTTTCATCTTGCAAAGCTGAAAGTCTATACCCATTAAACAACAACTCCCCATTCTCTCTCATCTTACTATTCTACTTTATGTTTCTATGAATTCGACTACTTTAGATACTTCATAAAAGTGGAATCATACAGTTTTTGCCTTTTGTGGCTGGCCTAGGTCTCTTACAATATGTCCTCAAGTTTCTTCCATGTTGTAATATGTGACAGGATTTCCTTTCTTTTTAAGGCTGAATAATATACCATTGTATATACATACCACATTTGTTTATTATCTGTTCATCCATTGATGGACATTTGGGTTGCTTCCACATCTTGGCTTTTGTGATTAGTGCTGCTATAAATACAGGTGTACAAATATCTCTTTGAGATACTGCTTTCAGTTCTTTTGGGTATATATTCTCAGAATATTCAGGGGTTGCTAGATCATTTAGTAGTTCTATTTTAATTTTTTAGGGAACTATCATACAATCATACCATTTACAATCCCATCGACAGTGCACAAGGGTTCTAATTTCTCTACATCCTTGTTAACATTTGTTATATTCTGGGTTGTTGTTGTTGTTGTTGTTATTATTATTATTATTATTTGGATAGTCGTCATCATAATGGGATATCTTACTGTGGTTTTTATTTGCATTTCTCTGATGGTTAGTGATGTTGAGCATCATTTCATGTGCTTGTTTGCCATCTGTAAACTGTCTTTGGAAAATGTCTGTTCAGTACTTTTCCCGTGTATGTGGTACGTATATAAGGGTCAAACTTCACTCTTTTGCATGTGGACATCGTTTCCCTAACACTGTTTATGGAAGACATTGCCCTTTCCGTACTGAATAGTCTTGGTGCCCTTGGCAAAGATCATTTGACCATATAACAAGAGTTCATTTCTGGATTCTCTATTTTATTCCAATGGTCTATATGTCTGTCTTTATGCCAGCACCATATTATTTTGATTACTGTAGCTTTATAATATAAATTTGAATCAGGAACTATGAGTTCTCCAAATTCGTTTTTCTTTTTCAAAATTGTTTTGGCTATTCAGGATTCCTTGAGATCTCATATGAATTTTAGGATGAATTTTTCTATTTCTGCCAAAAATGCTGAGATTTGATAGGGATTGCGTTGAATCTATAGATTGCTTTGCATAGTCTGAAAATTATACCCTTCTTTTTAACCGTATAAAACTACTGGAAGATGAATTTGACTAAAATGAGGGTATAAAATAAGAATGTGGAAGTTGGTAGACCACTGGGAGGGGGAGTGACCATTGGTGCACTGTACTAAAAAGCCATTGGACAGTGTGGAAGAATTAGTATAATATTTATAAAGATATTCAAGCTAATAAAAAATGATTATTAACAAAAAGGGAAGCGTTATCACAGCATGCTACAGTGCTTGGCTGAGATTAACATTTGCATGAGCATATGATATAAATATTGAATATTTAATCAAAAAGTATAATGTATATGAAGTTGTGAATGAGAAAGCACAATGTTAGGAGAGCTAGACCTTCATTTTTCCATAATAAGAAGTCAACAATGAGTCAAAAGACAGCAGTATTCTTTGTTTAGAGCTGTACTATCCCGTATGATAGTCACTAGCCCCATGTGGCTTAAGAGCACTGGAAATGTGACTGGTCCAAATTGAGATGTGCTGTTGGTGTGAGCTACACACTGAATTTTGAAGACTTAGTATACTATTAAATTTTTTTTTTATGAAATTTAAATTTAAAAATCTAATCTCATTACCATTTTTAAATTGGTTTTAATTGATTATGTTTTGCACTGATAATATTTTGAATATGTTGGGTTCAACGAAAGATGTTAAAATTGATTTCACTTGTTTCTTTTACCCTTTTTAAATGTGGCTACTAGAGAACTTAAAATTACACATGCAGTTTGCATTCTATGTCTATTGGGCAGCACTGGTTTAGAAATAAGGTGATATGTAAATGACAGAAGGAACAGCTACAATAGTAAGAAGTGGTTGTCTCTGGGGAGGGAATAGGGGACTGAGGAGAGATGGAACAGGGAATTACTGTATTTTGTTCTAAGTCTTTTTATATCATTTGACTTTTAAAATAAATGCATATAAAATTTCCTCTGTTAGTCCATATAGATTTATCTGTTCTGTTAGGAACTGCATAATAAATATTCTACTATATGAAATTACCACAATTGCTATAATTAGTCCCTTTTTAAATGGATATTTAAGTTGTTTCCAACATTTTTTTTTGCTATATCAAATATCACTTTAATGACTATTTCTGAATGTAGGTCTTTGCCATATTTTATCCGCAAGACAAGTATCCAGAAGTGAGCTTCTGGGACAAAGGGTGCATTTAAAGTTTTGATAGACCTATCAAAATTTCTGTGCATTTAAAGTTTTGATAGACCTATCAAAATTTCTCTTCTGAGAAATCGTACTAGTTTACACTCCCACCAACAGTACCAGCTCCTTCACACATGACCAAATGGTAATGATCACATTTTAGCTATCACTTTTTTGTTATTATTTGTGATGATGAACATCATGTGTATGTTTTATTGGCCACTGTTTCTCTGCTCACATGCTTTGCTCACTTTTGTCTTGAATTGCTGTCTTTTTCTAAGTGATTTATAAGAGTGGGTAGAAACTTACTTGATGGATTCTGAGGGCTGTTGTAGATGGGAAAGATTTTTGTCCTCCTAAAAGAAGACCAATCAAGAAGTGTCTGGTGAAGGAACAGGTGAGAATGTTTATGTTGGCAACAATTCCTATTTGGCAAAAAATTCATTTAAATAAATAGAACCACATGTATTCCAAGAACAAAACAGCCAAACACCCCTGCTAAAATCATGGCTAATTTTTCGAGTAATAAAAATTGTTTTGAGAAGGAAAGTAATTTTGTGCCCCCCTCCCTGAAAAAAAAAACCAGATTATTTTTAGTTTTTAGACCTGTTTTACCTCTTTCCTGACCTCTTGGTCTAATTAACTTCATTCTAAGTCTCCATAATTTGTCTTCAACCCTAACCTTATAAAAGTACTGTGTCATCCAGGTTGAATATTTACACACGCACATCCCACTTTTATTAAAAAACTATACTGTTTCTCCCCCTCCACATTATTCGCTCCCTTCCCTCCCCAGCAGACAGCCTTCAAGGGCAGCCGCTGCGGTGGACACAGCATTTGCACACTTGAAGGTCTGTTGAGTTAAAGCAGAAGAATGCTCATAGGTATTAAAACAGTCATCCTTCTGCCAGGGGAAAGAGTGGCTTTCTACCTAGCAGCAGCTAGGGATAACTTACCCAAATAACTTCTCTTTCCCCCACTTTAATAGTAAAATGAAGAAAAATGTGTCATGAGAGTGTGGAGAGGTGAGTGAGGGTGCAAGTCAACACAGAGAAGTAACAGCTTAGGACATAAAAATAAGTATCTCTCCACTGTTTATAGAAACACAGGACTAAAAGGCCCTGTATAACATATCGTCATCACCAGAGCAGTTTCTCCTCAGCCACTGCAGACTCAGGTTTGCATCCCCTTGTTCTTAAACCTCTCTGCAGGAGGCAGGGCTCCATGAGCACCCTCAGAAAAGCATGCAAGTGTCAAACCCTCCTGTGAGGCAGAAGGCTCTGCTTTACTTAATTAAGGTCGTTTCCTCTTCTAACCTTTTTATGGATATGGGAAGAGACCAGACCACTAGTCGTAACCTAATAATCTTGCACAGGCTTCTTGTATCACTTCTATCCTGGCTTCTTCCTCCAAATATCCTCCTCTGTAATACATTTTTTTTCCCCCTTTACATCCTTGAAGGATTTCAAAGCCCCTTTCTGATTTATCTCTCCATATGACACTAAAATTATTCTTTGGTGTTGAAATTTGCAACTGAGCGTTTGTTTTAATGTAGCTGGTTGTAGAAATAGAAAGTGAAGGTGTTGTTTTGTCATTGCTGAAAGACTACATTTTTCTTTCCTGCTTCCAACCTCCAGCCTCCGGCTCAGCCACCAGTAACAACCTGTTTCCAGTGCCTATGATATAAATACAACAAAATTTACGAGTGCCGGCATTGTGCCAGAAGCCTTTTCTTGTGAAACTCTAGAGAAATAGGATAATCCATTGTTACAAGAGCTTTCTGTGAAGGTTTGCCAATCCATGCACAAGAATTTGGGTGTGAAGTCTGGCAGGGCTCATCCAGACACATGAAGGAACCTCTATCTCTAACTTCTGAAGATAAACAAAAGGTCACTTGAGATTGATAGAGCATATTCCATGGAATTAGAGCTTGATATCGTTGACTGTGAGGGTAACTCCATATCTGTACAACACACTATCAATGACTTGCAGTAGGGTACTGATACCAACTTTCTGATCCTTCTGCCTGAGGAATTGGTGAATCAAATTTTCATCCAAAGACGGTGGTGAGAATTGCCTTCTTCCCATTCTGGTTTAGATCTCTTATCTACGTTCTTGTGCAATGCTAGTCAGGATGGCAGCGGCCAAGTTCTTGAATAAAGAACCTTATTCTCATCCTCTGTTTTTGTACTCTGTCAGAGTTCTTTGTAGAGTTTTCACCAACCACATGGCTAAGGAGGCTAGCCTCCCATCAAAGGAGTGAGTGGTAAGTGGTAAGCTTATTACTTATTACTAAGAAATAGCTTCTCTTGTCTTAATATATAGCCATGTTCTGCTCTGTTCTCTTTTCCTCTGATGATCCCACACTGTTTTGTCCATTCCCTAGGCTAGAAAAGTTATATCCTGCTTTATTTTCTCTTTTTCTTAAGAATGAGTGTCATCTTCCCTATGTAAGAATATATACAGTAGAGAAAATTTGGAAAACACCCAAAAGCACAAGGGAAAAACTATTCATAATTCTACTACCCAGAAGTCAACACTATTAATATTTTAGAATATATATATACACATGTATATCTTCATTTTAACTCATATTACAAAAGAGCAATTATACTGTGCTTTCCGAGTTATAACATTTTTAAATTTGGCAATATAGTCATCGTCCCATATTATTCATGTGAAAATATATTTTACAACATTTTTAATTACTAGATTTTTTAGTTCATTTATATAAACATAGTCGAATTATTTTCACAGACATCTTTGCATTTGTTTTACATTTTCTTTACAATAAAATCCTAGAAGTGAGGTCGTAGGGGCAAAGGGCATGTACATTTTAAGGCTTTTGATAAACACTGCTGTGTTGCCCTTCATAGAATTGGTACCAGTTTGTTCTCCTACCAGCAGTGTATGGAAATCTCTATTTCTCAAGTCTGTGGTCAACAGCAGGCCCTTACCTATTTAACCTTTTTCAATTTGATAAGTATAAAATGGCATCTCAGTGTTTAATAATATGGCATGTCTTTGATTATGCATCTGAATATATTTATATGGGTTTCATGGTCAGATATATGTACTCTTTTTATGATTTGCTTCTTTAGGTCTTTCGTCCTTTGTTACATTCATATTTTTCTTATTTCTTCGTGTTGGATACATAAACTTCACTAACTCACTGGCAACATGGTGGAGTGGTTATTAGCTTAGAGTCAGACTGCCTGGGTCCATCTGGCACGTACCAATTGCTAAATAAGTGTGAGTTATTATACATACTTAAGGTATTCTCTATATAGTAAGGATATTGACTCTTTATTATATATGTTGCAAATACTTTCTCCTATTTTTAAAAATTTTATGTGTGGCTTTTTAGCTACAAAATTCTCTAAATCAAATTTATTTGTTTCTTTGTTTTTTTCTTTATAGCTTCTACCATGGTGTAATGCACATAAAGTTTTTTCTTATTCCAGGATTATGTAAATATCACCATGTTTTCATCTATGATTTTGTTTTCTTTCTCATTTGTTTGTTTTACTTAAAAATTTTTAATTATAAATCTATATGAAATTAGTTTTAGTAAATAAAGTGAGGTACCAATTTTATTGCTTTTTAAAATCCCAATACTATTTATTGAATAATCTCTAATCTTTCTATTTATCTGAAACATCACCTTTATGATGAATTACCATATATGATGACACTTATGTATACTTGTTAGTTTCTAGACTTTCTATTCCATTTCACATAACAAAAAAAAAATGTTTTAAAATGCAGGTCCTATATCTTTCCTTTTACATTAATTCCTATGTATTTTGTATTTTTGTTGTGCTTTGGGAATAGAATATTTTTCCCTTATAAGTAAAATTTGCTGTTATTAAAATTTGCATCATATATGGAGGAAGCTCTTTTTGCATACTTTTGATTGGTTGTTTTACCAAACTGTCCTGTTTATACTAATAGACGTTGTTACTTGATATGATATTTACTAGTAATCATATCATTCAAATAATATCTTTGTGGCTTCTTCTATGATACATATACTTGTTTTTTATTTTTTATTTTGTCTCATTACTACTCAAACTTCTAGAATGTGAAGTGATTGTAGCGATTCTGAGCGTTCTTGTCTCACTTTTCACTGATGATTTTGGCTGTTGATTAGTGGTAACGATGCCATGTTTGGAGTTATAACTAAGAACAGATTTTTCACTGAGCAAAGTCATGAAGGCTTGTCACAGCTGTGTTAAAATCATTCCACATCCCTTGTGGTTGTGGAACTGTTTACCGTTTTGTGTTCAACATGACTTAATCTGCATGTGTTATATGATTTAACTCCCCTAGCAGCCCAACGAAGTAGATATTGTTCTTCCTTTTGTCAGATGAGAAGCCAAAGCTCAGAAGAATATAAAAGTTGGTTGATTCCATATTACCACATGACAACGATGACATTTGAATTAATTCTACTTATTTTTATTTCCAGCATTTTACAAAGTGATGGAAATAGTAAGAGTTATATACAAATTCCATTACTCTGTGACATCGAGAGGAATATAAAGAAATACATGTAGTCTTAGTGGCTCTCAAATTTTAATGTTCATAAGAGTCACTTGGCGTACCATTAAAAGTACAGATTCTTGGGCCCTACTTTCAGAATTTCCAGTTCCTAAGGACCAGGCTAGGATGGGGCACAGGGGGCTATAGTTTTGAAGGGAAGGTCCACAAATACCCCTCTAAGAAACAACATTTTAACCATATAACTAGAGATATTATGTCATTTAACTGTATTTCATGACTCTTTAGAATACAGAAAGTCTGCTCAGAGCTAATATCACAAGGCTCTCTCCCTGCTGGCTGTAGTAAGGCTCTGCTCTTTTTTTTTCTTTTTTTTTAATTAATTAAAATTTTTTTTAAGCCTCTGCTCTTCTACAGTACAGTTCTCCTAGATTGGTCATCAAGCTTATTTAATTTGTTTAAGTCAAGAAAGAAGAAACCAATGTTCTGGCTGAGTTGTGTGAAAGTAAGTATTTTATTGCATAAGATTTTGCTGGCAGCATCTCCCACACTGAAGGAATGATGTTTAAAAATCTTTTACTAGGTCTGTCACTTTACCCGAAAGTAATCAGAGGTTACTCCAATTTGTTTGATCTTTGTCTGTTGCCACTTGGACCAAGTTCTTCTCTGGAATTCTCTCTTTTACACACATTTGGGAGATTTTAAAAGAAATTAAGTAATTTTCATTATTGGATTGTATTATATAGATTTACCACTACATCTTCAATTTAATCAGGAAGAAAAGCTTCACACTTGCATCTAGGTTAACCACTTGATTTTAATCACTTAATCTTACCTGTGCTATTTTGGACTATAATTGCTATTAGAGAATAGATCTTACATACATGTTAGGTCAGGTTTATCTTCCCCATACATATCCTGTATTTTCAAACATTAAATAAATGCTCTTACATTTTCTAAGATTATGAATAGGAACTGATTTTATTATGGTTTTAGGAAAGCAGCCCCAAGGAGATGCTGATGGCAAAAGTTTTTCACCCTGGAGGGGCTACGTGAAAGAATATTTGCATTTACTTCAAAGGACATCTTATTTAAAAAAAAAAAAAAATCTCCAAACACAATGTATCTTGATTCACTGGAGTTGGAAAACAGGATGTACCTGGTAGAAAAGGAGGCTGTGGAATCAACCTTTGCATAATTCCCGACTGTCAAGAAGCTGCAACAACAGTGCCTGAGTTCCTCAAAAGACCCTTGGAAACTGATGAGTTGATCCTGATTCTCTAACAGGTAGGTGCCTAGCTGGTGTGATTCCAGGATCCCAAATAACGCTGGGGTCTGGGTGCCTAGGAGCCTATAGTTCACCATTAGGGGTGACTTTTCCTCATTAGATAGTTTACAATTCCCTAGGGAGGTGGTTCAATTAATCTCTAATTCCTTGACTTATCAGAATGGCTTTCTGCCTTGATAAGACCATTAGGGAGAAAGGCAGGGAAAGATGAAAAGCTGAAGAGAAAGAGCCCGGGAAAAGTGCGAGAAGACCATGCTGGTGTCTGGCAGTGTTGCCAGCCAGCCGTTGAGGATTGCTGCTGTCTCCTCTGCTTGCTTCGCTTGCCTCCGAACCAGAGGGTCATTTTTGAGAGATTACCTGAAGTCTTAGAAGAAATCCTTACAGATTGGTTAAGCACTTGCTTCTTTTTTGGGCACTTGCAGATTCCAATTCCCACGTGGCTCACCTGGAAAATTTAATGCTGCTGCTGTTGCTGCTGTTTGGATCCCACTCTGATAGAGTAAAACTCGAGGACGCTCCGCACACAGTGACATGGCACCGAATATAATTCAATTGTCACTTGGCCCCCATCCTCCTTTCGACCTTGCTTTTGGAGGGGATGGGCTCATTATAGTATGTATCTTTTGGGGGAGGGGACAGGAAGTGACCTCCTCCTGATCATTTGACACTTGGTCGCTTCATTAGTCAGTTGCCTACACATCAAATGAATACAAATATTTTTAAATCTTAAAATATTATTTTCCAATTACCTTTCAGTATCGTAACTGCGATTTACAGCACTACAATTTTCGAACCCCGATCATTCCACTATGGCATAGTTTATTGCACTTTAAAAAATTGTAACCCGAAGTTTTCTTTAGAATTTAGATTCTTCCTTGCTATCTTCTTTTCCTCCTTCCTTTGTTTCCTTTCTTCTTTTCCTTTCTTCTCGCGAAACATTCGGTGCTCCCCAGGCATTGTGACAGGCTGTCCTTAAGGAACTCCTAGGTGGAGTGGGGATTTGATGGAGAGTCAGAGCTCTTTTTTTAGGGTTGCACAGCACAGAGGGCTGTTGAAGCCCTGGCACCAACGATTCTTCCTTCCCTCCAGGGAGTATAGCACATACCCTTAACTGTTCATTTTCACTTAAAAACCCCATTTCTCAAAGAGCACCTTACCCTAAACTGGTTACTTACTTTTTTCCCCTTTACTATTGTAATCAAAAGACATTCGTGAATCACTTGAATGGTTTACTGTCATCTCATCTCCAGCTGTCATCTCTTCATCTCTTTGGCCACTTCCTCAAATACTTTGAGGCCTTTGACACCTGGATTTCCAACCTCTGCCATCTTTTTTTGGAGGGGGGCATTAGTGACCACATGGCTGATCTTTCTAATGTTCTTTCTCTTGGAGACATCCTCCGTTCCGACAGTCTTCACTACTTTTCCATTTCAGCTTTCCACGCCACCATGGATTTGCCCCCCAGCACGGCCACTTCACCCCTGAGGTCTTAAAGGCCAACTGCCTACCCAGATCATAGCTACTGATCTTCCTGCCCTGTCTCTCTCTTTTTCATGACATCAGCTTTTGGATATCACCGGCTCCATCGGTTCCTTCCACTTCAAGTGGATTAGTCCTCTTTTGATTTCATTTCTTTCCTGGACAACATAGAACTTATTGTGTATCCATCTAATGTGTGTGTGTGTAAGAATTTATGCTATATTTATTTTGTTTCATATTATCTATTTTTACGGATAGATATAGAATTTGCGTGCAGTATGTTACATGCAGTAAAACATACAAGTCTGAGGTGTATAGTCTGAAGAATTCTTACATACCTTTCACCTGTAACCACCACCCAGATCAAGAATGAGAACATTTCCCGTTACCACATATAATTCTGCCCAGTTCCTTTCCAGTTAATAACCACCCCACCCTCTGTATATAACCACCATGGTGACTTGCAATCAGCAAAGATCGGTTTTGCCTATTGTTGAGCTTCCTATAAATGGAAAAGTCTCTGCTTCATAGAAATCAAGATTTAAATAAATTCTTATTGTTCACCACATGGTGGGAATTGGATAGTTTTAAATGTGTTCCATTAGACACACACACACACACACACACACACACACATACCCCACTACTATAATAAAGAGAAAAAAAATCAGTTTTCTCATATATTCCTGAGATTTTTGTCCTTTCCTCAGAGTTGTCTGTCCCTGGAGATTCTCCTGTGTCACTCTTGGTATCTTGTGTCATTTAGTTCAGTGTCTTGATGCTCAAGGCTCATCCCCATATCCAGCTCCACAAAAGGGAAATGGTTCTTCTATGTCTTTTGTCTCTGACTCCACTCTTCACTCTTACTCGCAGAGCAATGCAACTAGACTCAAGCAAAGACGCCTTAAGTTGAGAGCAAAAGATGCCAGACAGGGCAAGCACGTTATATCTTGATTTGAGCAGAGAAGGATGCACAGTTTGCTATCATTCTGACTGTGCATATTCCTTTAAGCCTTCCGATATAATAACATACAAGGTCTTATTTTGGTCTAATTGGTTTAGGGCCTGTGTTGTATGAAAGAGAAGATGCAGTGTCAGGATCCAAAGCAGTCACCACAATTATTGTTTGTTCAATCTCTTCGTAGTCTCCAGATGAGTTTTTATGTGTTCCCAGAAATCTACCCTGGGTCCTCTTTTCTCCTCCCTCCACACATTGTCCCTGGGGAATTTCATCATCATCTGCTGTGGCTTCAGCCATTATGTCTATGGATGTGATTCCTACATACGTTTATTTTAACCCAACCTTGGACTGAGAGCCCTTGACCCTCGTCCATTCTTCCTGGATATCTCCAGGTGCATATCCTGCAAGCATCTGTAAGCCAATAGATCCCAAAATGGACTCAGACTCTCCTCTCCTCCAGATCTGCTCACCCTCCTGTAGTCTATATACTGATGTTGTGAGTCTCCCCATATTCTCACCTGTGAGTTCTGCCTCATCAAATTCTCCTGGATCTGTCCCTTCTTATCCACTTGCACTGTCACTGCCCTCGTTCAGGGTCCACCGTCTCCTGCCAGATCTTGTCTTAAAGTCTCCCTATTCTATTCCCCTTCACCTATTCTGCTCCTACTGCCAGGGGGATTTTCTGACACATTATTTGATCATATCACTCTCTGATTCAAAATGCTTCAGTGACTTCCCATTTCAACCTCATAGTCTAGCATGCAAATGTTTTATGATCTGGCCCCTGCCTGCTTGTTCAGACTTATCACCTTCCTGCTCTCTCTTCAAACTTTGAACTTCAGTAATGCTGAACGATCAGACATTCTCTGAATATGCTACATGCTGTGCCTTTGTGCTGCTGTTCACTTTTCCTGAAATACCCTCTTCCTGTTGTTTACCTGGGAAGGATAGGGCAACCTCCGTGCTACCCGCTTTGTGAAGGCCTCCCCAATTCTCTCTCTCTTAAGCACAGGGTCCTCAGTCCTACAGATGCAAAGAAAGGAATCCTGCAAACAGCTTGAGTGAGATTAAAAGAAATTTCATGGAGGCTGGCATCTTTATTATAATTTTCTGCATTCTCCATTTCCTGCTTATCTATAATTTCCTAGCAGGTAGAGTCTCTTGTTCAGCTTTGTACAGAGAGAGTGCTCAGGATCATTGGTTAAATGACTGGATGAATAAATAGAGTATAGCATTGTGTTGGGTACTTTGCAAAGAAGTTGGACACCATTTCTGCTCTCTTTAGACTTTCCTATGGAAAGAATGATGAAGACTGGAAAGATAAAAGACCAAGCAATAAACATCTATTCTGTAGGAGATGCATATTTGAGTTTTGAACAATAGATTAAGAGCCTTTTAAGTGAGTGTGTGTTGGAAGTGGGACTCTTTCTGATTAATCGGTGGAGCCTTTGCAATTGGGAAGGCTGGAACTTGGGACCTGGGGCAGGAGTGGTAAAGAAGAAGACTGCCCAGAGGGTGGGGGGAAGGGTTTTCCAGTCACTGGGTGTGTTTTTGGAAGAGGCTCCTATGCATGAGTAGAATGCTGCTAGTAAGGCACTGGAGCAATGGCAGTGAGATAAGCAGTGAAATGGTGAGATAATTGAGGCACATTGACTAAGAGGCAGAGTCCAGATTGCTTGGGTCTAATTCTTATCAAGTGTGCTCAGATGTCCCACCCTTGAAGATCACATCTAATTCATCTGTCAGGACTAACCTTTCCCCAAGACTAAGGACAGAAATTAAGTCAGGGAAAACTTACTCTGCCCACTTCCCACCCATATACATACATATGATCACTCACTCTTTCATAAGCTCACAGTTTTTCCACTGTGAATGAATGTGAGATCACAGTATTTGAGACAATTTTAGGAGAGATCATTTGATGTTATCTCTAAGGACATCGTTCTCTTCTAGCGTGGAGGCAGGTTAATGTGTAAATGCATGCATTTGTTCATGCATATGTGTGTTCAGCATGTTTAAAGCACAGAGTTTGCAAACTTATTGCTGGCATTATTAGCTTCCTTTCATAGAAGAAGTAATTGAGCATCAGAGAGGTTAAGTGACTTGCCTTTGATCAGAGGGAAAACTTTGGACAAGTAAACTTTCTGAGCCTCAGTTTCTCACCTCTACGATGGGGATGATAATACTGTACTGTATATTGTTGTAATTGCCTCAATTCTATTCTCCTCCTCTATTGTGTAGCAGCTACCTTTTGAAAAAGAAAGACTAAGTCTACGGCCATGCCACCCTGAACAAGACCTATCCCGTCTGATCTCAGAAGCTAAGCAGGGCCGGGCCTGGTTAGTACTTAGATGGGAGACCACCTAGGAAGACCAGGTGCTGTAGATGTAAAAAATAAAAAATAAGGGATTGTAAGCTGACATGGTCCTTGCAATCTGTGAGGTCAACGAAAGGTTGCCTTGCCTAAAATAAAATAAAATAAAATAAAATAAAATAAAATAAAATAAAATAAAATAAAATAAAAATGAAAAAGAAAGAGTAGTTTTCAATCTTGGGCAGTTATTCCCTAGAGGTATTTGGAAATGTGTGGGGGACATTTCCAAATACCTCTAGGGAATAACTACCCATTGATGGTCCCAATGACTTAAGGGGGCATTACCTACTTTTAACACAATAGATCTACTCCTGACCGTAGACTGAGTCCCGATGGGTCCAAATCAATCAGGATAAGCCTTCCCCTTTGACACTGTGAGGTATGGATGTTCCTGTTACACTTAATGGGCTACCTTCCAAGCTGGAATACTGCAAAGGAGCCATAGCAACAGTTACAGAGAAACATTTACAAGTGGTGTCACTGGTGGTAGAAGTTCGGCTCTCATCCTGTTTTGTCTTGTTTCCTACAGTTCCTGGTGGGTTCATCTTATCCACTCCCATTGTACTGGAAACTCTCTAAGGGCAGAGACCGCATGTGTCTTCCAATGCTCTTTTATTCCACGTGGCATCGAATCCAATACTTTGCACATAAAGTATTCTCAGTAAATTATTGCTGAGTTCAGTTGGATACATTTGGGCATTAAGATCTGGCCCAGAAGTATGGGCTTATGAGAGAGTTTCTAGTTAACATAGGCATTGCCAGACTGAGACCAGCCAAGGTATAGTTTGGCTAAACCAGTAATTTCTTACAATCTCAGGGTTAGAAGGGACCTGAAAGTTTATGGGCCACCTCGCCTTCCACCTGTTCAGCAGTTCTGGGTACCATCTTTTTAAGGGTCATAGTGATTTTCAACCAAGGCTAGTAAATATCTGCATTCCCCCCAGACGTGTTTTGAAATGTGGTTGGGGATACTGAGGCATTTCGGGTTGTCACATGCATGGGGGGGGCACCTATGGCATTTAGTGGGCAGGGGCCATGGATTCTAAATGCTCTCAAAGTTCAGGAAAGTCCTGCACAATGAATTGTCCTGCTTCAAATGCCAGTGGTTATCCCTTTGGAAAACACTGTAAAACTGGAGCTCAGTAAAGGAAGAGGTACTAGGTAATGGTTATCAATAGATAATTTTTTATGAGATACATTTTAATTCAATATACAGAGGTACTTCCTCTTTTTCTTCTTGTAGCCTTATATTTCCCCCCACAAATATTAACACTACAGTGAAACTGAAATCAGACAAACCATATTCAAAGGCCAGAGTTTCCAGTCAGTTTTTAAATCTCTATTTAATATAATCAGATAACTAAGGAATAGCACACCTCAGAGAACAGCCTCAAATGAAAGCCAGAGACCAAAACAGTCAAGAGAAAAAAAAAAAAAAACTGGAGAAAGCTAACTCAGAGGGGGAAAAAAGATTCTATGCAAGGAGAGGAAACATTCAAGGGAAAAGAATATTATTAATATATTTATGACATAAAATAAAACATTTTAACCATCAAATGAAAATAGAATGCTAGAAAAAGCAATTAATAGAACAGAAAGAGCGCTTAGAAATTAATGAAATGACACCAAAAGTGAATTTTCCAATAGAAAAATTAGAAGATAATGTTAAAGAAACATCAGAGAAATTAGAATAGAAAGAAATGAGATAGAAAACAGGAGATAAAAAGTAAAGATCAAATAATTAGAGAATCAGTATAGGAAGTGCAGTTTCTAAATAAAAGTGTCCAAAGATGGAATGAAATAAACCATAGGGAGGAAATCATTAACACAGTAATTCAAGCATATTGCCCAGAACTGGAAGACATGAGTTTCCTAACTAAAATCCCTGCACAATGCAAGAAAAAAGACCCACACCCAGCACAGCATTGTGCAAATTCAGTACACTCAAGACAAAGAGCCAATCTTAGAGACAATGTTATACCCTTAAAACAAGAATAGGAAACCATTAAAAGGAACTTTCAAATTACAAACAAAGAGCTATTAGGAATTGATAAATGTGACAGTAGTAATGAAAAACTCAAAAGAAGGATAAGAAAATAAAGTTGAGGCATTCTTCTAAAAAGGAGAGTAAAATGCAGAGGGAAACAGAAATGAAAAAATGGAGATATTAGAGGACCCGTCCAGGACTTCCAATATCCAATTAGCAAGAGTTGCAAAGACAGGGAACAAAAAAACAAGAAGAGGAAATCATCAACTAAATAATTCAAGCAGATTTCTCAGAAGCGAAAGATATTGCAAGTTTCTACCATTTCCTGAAAGGGCCACGGAGGACACAGCATAATAGATGAAAATAGGTCCATGCCACAATAATTTCATTATTGTGAAATTTCAGAACACTAGGGACAAAGGGAAGATCCTTTTTGCCTTGATTATGAGAGGATGTTCTCCACAAAAACAAGAGAGTAAACCAAGAAAGGCGAAGAGATGAAGAATCCAGCTCGGGAGAAAAACACAGGGAATTCCGAGGTTGATAGTGAAGTCCCAGGGTGACAGCTCTGCAACAGCACGGAGAGCACTCGAACCAGACGGCATGGGTTGGAGGAGTGGGCGGCGGTGGCGGGGAGCTCTGTTTAAGAGGAAGAAAGACACTGGTAGATCGCCTAATGTTGGTTGACCTTGTGTCCGTTAAAAGGCGCGTCTCTTAGAAAGTAGATGCACAGAAAATTAAGCAAATTGAGGGAAAGCACAACACGTAATTTCAGGAAAAACAAGAAGAAAAGAGACAACCATAGTCCATAATACTCAACTGTGAATTGTATTCGCATAGACAAGTCATACAAGCACAGAAAATTGATTTACTCAAAAACGATATTATCTTGGGAGCATGGGGCACAGAGGGGAATGTGGTATAAGAGAATTGGATGCTTAGCTATCGTAACAAATGACAGAAAATGTCTAAAAGTCACAATTAAAACAGTATCATCTAGGCAGTTTACTCGGAATTGCCGAGATGTACACAGCGGGTCCCTGAATAACGTCCTTTCATTCAGCATTGTTTTGTTATGATGTTGATAAGATGCCATAGGAACTTAACTCTTGTTCATCTCAGTTAGTCTATGGTAAAATTGGTTTCGTTATACATCATTTCTCTTACTTGCAAAAACCTATCGATGACATTAGGCGAGGACTTACTGTACTCCAGAAGAAATGGCCCAAAGAATCAGAAGTGGTCGCCTCTGGGAAGAGCACTGGAGGAGCGCGAGGAGCGATGTGAGGAACCCCTCCGTTTTGTTATAAACGTTTTAATATCATTTAACTTTCTAAATGATGTGCATGTGTACCTTTGGTAAAATAATCAATTTTTAAAATATGTTATGGTTTTTTTCCAAAACAATAAAAATAAGACAAGTGTAAAGAACTTTAATTAACTCAATGAATCAACACGGTGATGGACTACGGACTCCTCCAGATAAGGGGCTGGTCTTAGTCTCCTCGTCTTCAGCATCTAGCACTGAGTAGGAACTCAATAAATATTTGTTGTTTGATTTCTCTATTAAAGGGTGTCTTGGGCTACACTGATAGAACGATTCTAAAGGAAAAGTTAATAGCTAACACTCATTGAGCATCTACTTACTACATGTCGGTCTTTGTTCTAAGTGCTGGGCGTATATCACATCGTTTAATTTTCACAGCTCCACGAGGAAGGTGCTCACGTTGTCCCCGTTTTATAGATAAGGAAGCTGAAGAACAGAGAGGTTTGTGTAACTCCTTTCAAGTCACACAACTAGGAAGCGTCAACGTTGGATCCACACTCAGTCGGCCTGGCTCTGGATTCTCCACTCTCAACTGCTAAGCCTTACAGCAAAGGAAGAGGTGTCCTGTGGTCAGGCCGCAGTTGGAATATTCTATTCTGTTCTGAACGCACACACTTTAGAAGTGGAATGCAATCTGAGGAAGTTGAACAGGATGTGAGAAGACCAAAAACCATGCAAGTGACTGTGGGAAATAGGGGTAGTTTGTCAATGATGACAGTCCAATTCTGTTTTGAGGAGGTTGATGAAGAAGAGGGATCAGACTTGTTCATTGTGTCCCAAGTAGTAAAACTAAAACCAATAAAAGAGATTATCTAAAGCTATATTTCAGTTTAAGGAAGAACTTTTCCATAACTCAATGGGAAATTCACTGCTTTGAAATAGATGGTCCCATTATTGAAAATCATTAGCTGGTCAAACTGCAGGCTTGGAAGAAAATCTATTTGTTTGTTCTGTTCATTTGTTGCTTTTAGGTTTATATCCCACATATAAGTGATATCATGTGATTTTCAACTTTTTCTGTCTGGCTTATTTCACTTAGCATGATTATTTCAAGGTCCATCCATGTTGTTGTAAGCGGCAGTATTTCTTCTCTTCTTATGGCTGAAAAAAATCTAAAAAAATTGCATCCAGTCTACATCAGGATGCTTGGATCACCTTTACATCACCTCCTTAAAATGTATTCTTAAACATTTCAGAAATAAAGATCACACCGAAGGCAGCACACTATTCAAAAAAAAATTTTTTTAGTAAACTTTAGACTCATCATTGACAAATTATTCCTGTTTCCCACGCCCACTAGCATGGTTTTTGGTCTTCTCACATCCTGTTCAACTTCCTCAGATTGCATTCCACTTCTAAAGAGTATGTGTGCGTTCAGAAGAGAACAGAATATTCCAACTGCGGCCTGACCACAGGACACCTCCTCCTTTGCTGTAAGGCTTAGCAGTTGAGAGTGGAGAATCCAGAGCCAGGCCGACTGAGTGTGGATCCAACGTTGACGCTTCCTAGTTGTGTGACTTGAAAGGAGTTACACAAACCTCTCTGTTCTTCAGCTTCCTTATCTATAAAACGGGGACAACGTGAGCACCTTCCTCGTGGAGCTGTGAAAATTAAACGATGTGATATACGCCCAGCACTTAGAACAAAGACCGACATGTAGTAAGTAGATGCTCAATGAGTGTTAGCTATTAACTTTTCCTTTAGAATCGTTCTATCAGTGTAGCCCAAGACACCCTTTAATAGAGAAATCAAACAACAAATATTTATTGAGTTCCTACTCAGTGCTAGATGCTGAAGACGAGGAGACTAAGACCAGCCCCTTATCTGGAGGAGTCCGTAGTCCATCACCGTGTTGATTCATTGAGTTAATTAAAGTTCTTTACACTTGTCTTATTTTTATTGTTTTGGAAAAAAACCATAACATATTTTAAAAATTGATTATTTTACCAAAGGTACACATGCACATCATTTAGAAAGTTAAATGATATTAAAACGTTTATAACAAAACGGAGGGGTTCCTCACATCGCTCCTCGCGCTCCTCCAGTGCTCTTCCCAGAGGCGACCACTTCTGATTCTTTGGGCCATTTCTTCTGGAGTACAGTAAGTCCTCTACTAATGTCATCGAGTATATAGGTTTTTGGTAAAGGGAGATAGAAATGATGTATAGGAATTCTAAACTTAATTTACCATAGATTAACTGAGATAACAAGAGTGGAGTTCCCGTGGCATCTTATCAACATAATAAAAACAATGCTGAATGAAAGGATTATTCAGGGACTTCAGGTACATCTCAAAATTCGGTAAACTGCTGATGATGATACTAAGCGAATTGTGACTTTAGACATTTTTCATGTCATTTGTTACGAGAAGGGCGATCCAATTCCCTTCTATACCTTCACATCTCCCAGCCCCATGCCATGCACCCCAAGATAATATCGCTTTGAGTAAATCAATTTTCTCGTGCTTGGCAGGATTTGTCTATATGAATACACCCATGCAGCTGAGTATTATGGACTATGCTGTCTCTTTTCTTCTGTTTCTTCCTGAATACGGGTTATGCTTTTCCCCTTTAATTCAATTTATTTCTTTAATTTTCAGCATCTACTTCTCTAAGAGGACGCCTTTAACGGACACAAAGGTCAACCATTAGGCGATTCACCAGTGTCTTCTTCCCTGAACAGAGCTCCCCCACACCGCCAGCCTCCCCCCCCCACTCCCTCCAACCACGCCGCCTTGGTTCAGTGCCTCCCGCAGCTGCTGCAGAGATGTCACTCCTGGGATTTCACTATCAACTCGAATTCCCTGCATTATGTGTTTTCTCCCGAAGCTGGGATTCTTCATCTCTTCATGTTTTCTTATTTACTTCCTCTCTTGCTTTTTGTAGGAGAACATCCTCTCATAATCAAGGTGTGGCGATCTCTTCCTTTGTCCTAGTGTGTTCTTGTAAAATTTGTCCAAGAGTCTAGTAGAGAAGTTCTTGTTACTACCATTGAGCAAAAAAAAAAAAAAGTTTGGATACATTGAAGAGGGTAAGAAGAACAGTAAGGTTTCACTTTACTCATGTCATCCTTCCCCCAAGGCAGCAATTCAGTGCCAAGAGATACCTCCTCAGCCCACGATTTCTCCTATAGGGAACATGAGAGCATGTCATTGAGCTTCCCCAGCTGTGCAGGATGCTGCCAAAGAGTTCCATTTTTCTCTCACCCTACCCAGAATACTGAGGCGGCTGTGTGACAGGGATGGGGGTGGGGGTGGCACGGGAAGGAGGGGAGTGGGGCAGAGAGGGCTGAGAATGCTGTAACCAGACCTCTTGAGAGCATCAGGAGGGACGCGGCAGAGCAGTTTAAAAACGCCACTTCTAAGTTTCGGCCAGAGCCCCTGGCCCAGAGCGAAGGCGGCAGGTATGCCGTTTTACGGATTCCGCACCCGTCAAACGGCACGGCATACACGCGCGCGCTACCACGCATTTCAGCAGCGGCATTCTTTTTAGCCGCGCTGCGTATCTCTGTATCTCTATTTACGGTAGCCAGCCGAAAGGGAGTTTGAGCAGAAGCGGTGGAAAGCCAAGGCAAAGCGTCAAATTCTGAAGGGGTTTAAAGAAAGTGGCGCAAATTGGCGGTATTCCGTCGCATCGCTCTAGTGGTAGCAGCCAAAGCAGAGGCTTCGCAGCGTACGCGGGCTTTTGCAGGACAACGCAGCAGCGTGCGCGCAAGGGCCTTTGGCATTTTCGTGCGCCAGGGCGAAGGTACAAAAAGTGGAGCAGGAAAGTATTTGCGAAAAGGCCTGTGGAAAGCTCTTCAAAGGTCGGGTAGCTGGCGCAGCGCTTTTCTTTTCGTTTTGCGCCAGGAAAAGTGAAATGAAGGAAGTGATTGTTTCTTCAAATGCACAACAGCAAAGCAAGACTTCAAGGAACATAAAAAATTCAAGGAAACATGATATCAGCAAAGGAACACAATTTTCCAGTAACCAACCCCAAACAAATGGAAATCTGTGATGTGCCTGATAAAGAATTAAAAACAATTGTTTTAAGGAATCTTAGTGAGCTACAAGAAAACACAGAAAAACAATTTAACAAAATCAGGGAAAATGTATGAACTAAAAAAAGTTTATCAGAGAAATAGAAATCATAAAAAAAAAGAACCAAATTCTGGAGCTGAAGAATACAACAAATGAAATGAAATGAAGGGAAAAAAAATGCAATAGAAATCATCAATAGCACACTTTGAATTAAGCAGAATAATCAGTGACATAGAAGACAGTTCATTTGAAATTATCCAGTCAGAGGATAACTAAGAAAAAAAGAATGAAGAAGAGTCTAGATTACATGAGCCATGTAATAACATTAAGAGAAACAACCTATGCCTTACTGGAGTCTGAGAGAAGAGAGGGAAAAAAGTGCAGAAAGGTTATTTAACCAAGTAACATTGAGAACTTTCTGAATCTGGGCAGATAACTGGACATCTACATTCATGAAGCTCCTAAGTCCCCCCAAAATTTCAACCCAAGAAGATCTTTTCCAAGGCACATTATAATCAAGCCATCTTAAATAAAAGATCAAAAGAGAATTTTAAAAGCAGCAAGAGAAAATTCTTCACATACAAGGAAACCCCAATGAGGCAGAAACCCTACGGGCCAGGAAAGAGTGAGATAAAATATTCAAAGTGCTGAAAGAAGAAAACATCCAAGTAGGAATACTTCGCCTGGTAAAGTCTTTTAGAATTAAAGGACAAATAGACTTCAAGACAAACAAAAGCTGAGGGAGTTCATCCTCACTAGACCTGCCTTACGGGAAATACAGATAGAAGTTATTAAAGGTGAAATGAAAGGACGCTTAGTAAAAGAAAACACATAAAAATATAAAGCAACTGGTAAAGGTGAGTATATGATCAAATTTACAATACTCTAATACTGAAATATGGTCACGTTAACCACTTAATTCTAGTATAAAGGTTAAAGGACAAAAGTAGAAAAATACAGCTATGATCATTTATTATGCACAATAAAAAAAAAAAAGATGTGAATTGGGACATCATCTTCTTGCCTAATTGCCCTGGTTAGAACCTCTCATATACCTTACTCTTTTCTTAACATTTTAAATCAAGTATGGACAGCCAGCCTATCTCCATTTCAATCTACTCCCACTTCAATCTACCTCCCTAGGATACTCCTAACCAAACTGATGCTTGAGAATCATAAGATCAGATGACTTTTAAAAGGTAGGGAATTAGCTATTAGGCAATAGTTTTAGAGTGTATTGTTCTATGCCTATATTGTCCTTCCCCATTCCCCTAGATTCTTAATCTCCTCTAGAGTCAGAAGATGCAGCTAAATGGTCTCTAATGTAGCAAATGAGTAGGTGACTTTGACCTCATTCTACTTTGATAGGAATTCCTGCAGCATGATTCCCACACAACAGCTAGCGCAAGCTGTAGGAAAAGACTGATGTAGGATTCAAACTTATTGGGGTTACTGCTGCAGCCTCTCCTGAGTTGACTTTATGGTGTTCAGCAGGCTTAACATGTTTAATAATTGTTAATATTCATAACTCCCCCAAGTATGACACTTGGGAAAGATTAAGATCAAGGAAATTAGAATGGCACTAAAAGAATGCATCAATTATAATCAATTATGCAGGGGAGTAACCTCACCTCATAAGTCTCTTAAATTCACATGGAATAGAAGAGATTCGGACTCATTGGACTCATTTGAAAACCCCTGTTGTGCTTATTAAAGCCACAGTACTTTTGATTAACAAGAGGTCTGGGTTACCAAGGACCTTTTCAAGTGAAGCCCTAGGTAGCCATTGACATTTTCCTTCGTTTCACTTTTCGTTCAGCTAAATATGCAGAAAGGGTCTATGGGAGTTTGTACAGAGAATATAGCA